>NW_026939240.1:62500-92436 GCF_032062105.1 Saccostrea cuccullata | reverse complement strand
CGAGTTGTACATACTCTCCACCTATGGATGAGAACTGGCCACCCGCAGCAAGTGCAAGTTCTGCACCATTTGCAGACGTGGAGGATTCTAGCCTGACGAACTTTAGGTAATCTATTGAATTGACTATCTCTCTCTCTCTCACACACACATCTTCTCACGCATGCACATGATGAAATAAACAATTAGGTACATAAAAAGATAAGAAGATATTCTATCTGACAGATAACATTTAACATACTAATTTTCTGTTTAGGAGAAAGAGTCCCAGAAATTATAAAGCGCTGAACCGGAGGTTCTCAGAGCCACGGGTCAGTGCAACAAGAGAATTTCAAGTTTTAAAGGCTCTTCAAAAGAGGATCATGCAAGACATTGAGCAGAGTGATATCATTGTGAATTATCTAAATGATAAGTACGGTGGTGATGAGCCAGAGAAGAAGAGGGTCAAGTTTGATTCTCTTCGATAAGCTTAATCGTTTATACCATGTCGTGTGATATGAACAATATCAACAAAGTAAAAATTTGTTGTAAATATTTCTTTTGAAACGAACAAAAGGGTATAAACCTTTATTTTTTATGTACTTAAATAAGGGATAATATGATAAGTCTACAGATGTTTTACAATATATACAGTCCTGTTTATACATGTATTGAGTCATTATTAAATTATAATTACAAAATGTACGATTTTTTCTTGTCATATTATATTTCTAATATACTCATGGTCCAAGGATTATGAAACGACTTAGACTCGAGTCAAAATTTTTGGCTTGTGATGTCATTGATCTCAGACGGCTTTATGGGATGGGTGACCCCAGACGGTTTTTGTGGGATGGGCTGTGACGTGGCCGTGACGTCATTGACCCCAAAAAGACCCCAGACTATATACCTTACTACTACAACTCCTTGTATATATACTTGTTATAGATGAGTTTAAAAAAAATGGCACTGAACACCCAGAAGACTGAGGAGAAAACGTGGGATCTGAGACGGAAAGGTAAAGGCGAGAAAAGACTAACGGTGAAATGTTTCACTCAAGCACCCTACATCATTGTGGAAATCCGAAATTTTAACTTTCAATCACCGAAACCTTTACCCATAGATACCGGAGCATCTTTCACCACAGCTGAATGGAAGCGGATCCGGGACCATCTGTGTGAAAAAATGGAGATACACTTCCACGGACACAATGTAAAAACTCATCCGAGAGCATATGAAAGACAAAGTAGCCGAGTGCGCACGGAAAAACTGCAGTGGATGTTCTCACACATCAATAAGCAATAACTGCCATTTTTATTTAAAAAGCATAAAAATAATATTAATAGAATGCTATTCCCTTGCCAAAGAAATACCACAATATTTCAAAAAGCTTGAAGCCGCACTGGTAAACAATGAAAGCAACTCCTATTTTTTCATATACTAGTTGAAGTTCATATAATTTCTCCGTCAAGTAAGAAATATAGAAAAATTAGGCGATGAAACAAATCCAAATTTCTTCAATTAATTGTGTCCTGTTCAATTTTTATAAGTTACCCAACACTGTACTGAAGTATTTAAGCATAACACTGACGCAGTATAACATGATTTTATTTTTTAAAGATTAACAAACTTTTTAGTGTTGAATTCTCTTCGAACAGGTATATAAAGCAAAGCTGGGAATTTAAAATCAGTGTTGATGGCATTTCGAACTTGACAGACGTGAAAATTTTATGACAGAAGCAATGATGAATACCCCAAACAACCCTTGTTATATGACACCTTAAGGGGGCCCCATGCTGGAGTCACAAGATACAGTGGGATTGGATTTGGGCATGTATAATCTTCCAGAATACGTTAAAAGAGAAGATATGGTCATCTTGACTACAACTCTGGATGGAATTGTCAACATGCTGACTGTTATTGGTAACAAGCAAACTGATCTGAAAAATTCCAACACTAATGAATTTTGTTTGATTCGTGCAAAATTATCCAAATTAGAAGTGAAAGTCACTAACAGGCAAGACAAAATGAAAGGAGGAGGAAGCTCTTACCAGAAAAAAAAGAGGACAAGGGGGATCCGGAGATACTAAGAAAACTAAACAAAAGGATCCATGCTACATCTGTAAAGAGTTAGCGCATTGGGCCACGGACTGTCCCAGAAAAAACAGGATTTGTGCTACAAGTGCCGAAAAGAACTATATGCGGTATATTGCACATACTTGCCCCCACCAAAAGTCAAATTTTGAAAACTTAATGAAATGTGCTGAATTCAATAAATTGTATGAGAAATATGATTTAACAGAACATATTATAGTTTCAAAGCAGTTTATTCACAATCTTTCTTTTTATGACGACACAAACTAGTCCGATTTTATATCCTTTTACAGAAAGAGGACAAAATTTCAACAATTTTAGCTTTAAATTTACAGAGTGCAAGTTTGTTATGGTACAATATTTACATATTTCATTGATATTATCACTCTACACATTATATCAAAATATTGATACGCTCGGTGACTTTAACTCAAACTATCGACGAAATATGTACATGTTTCTCTAGAATTCATAAAAAATGAAATTTATGTCATGTTTGCGACGTCATTACATACATATGACGTCATTACTAATGGAAATATTCACCCCTGTTTAAGAACTTAATTCAATATACCTCCATCATGGTAATTATCGAATAGTCCTTCGGCCATTGGGCTAATAAGTGTCCAGAGAATGAGGAGGATCAACAATTCGTAAAAGAAATAGAAAACTGGAGAATAGGCCTCAAGAACCCATGATTTCAGGGAAACACCAGACCAAACCTTTAATTAAAGAAGGAGACAAAAAAGACAACAGAGATATCCCAGGACCCAACACTACTAACACAAGGAAAATATCCCTGACTACCAATAAGGCCGAAAGAAGAAAAAGCAAATTTTCATTCTGAATAAAAATCTGTTATTGTCTTTGATATTGTTTTCGAAAAATCCAGTTTAAACTGGCTAGACTTTGACTGTGAATGAAAACGTGACGTCATTATCACATTCTTGACTCGCTGCCAAAATCGTAGTAGCAGCGTTTAGTTTAAAGCTATCATGTAAGCGCCCTTTTGGAAATATAAGGAATGTTTACTGAGTGGACCCACCTAGCCCCCAGGGTTAAGGTTGGGGGTTGGAAGGGTAAGTGGCTAGTTTTAAGGCTGTACTCAGTTGACCAACCCAGCGGCTCAGCCAATCAGAATTGATCACGTTATTCTCTTAGCAAATCAGAACCGTTTCCTACCGGGACGCCTAATACTAATGATTTCTTCTTTTCTTGTATTGAAAATGTGTAGTGCTGTATTTCAGTGATCTCAACGACACAGTGGCAATGAAACAAGTCAACGGCAGTGAAGCAGTTATTAAGGCCCCCTCCATAGAACCTTTGCCTATGTTAGTCTGTCATACTCCTTTCACAGAACAACATAACCCAGTCACAGTTCAACATACTCCAGGCACTAAATAATCCACTCACGGTTCAACACACTCTATTCATAGTTCAACATACTCCCCTTAAGGACATTACCAATCCAGTGAATATTTATATCAGCAATAGCTCTTTTTCTTTACTCTGACAACATGTACAAAGCGTAGATTGATGCAGAACAGCAAAAAGAAAGCATGTCCTAATCGAATAAAGACTCGTCATGTTGTGAAGTTCTCAAGCTATGCAGTAGGTATTAATGTGCATTTTAGATTGCAGAAAACTGTACCAATGCATGTGAATTGTAAATATATTCAGGAAACAGACTCCCTACTGTTTCATCCGTCAGGTCATTTGCTTTGCTAAATCTAACGTTACAAGTCCCCCGAGTATATCAGTTTGACGCCTCAACTCATCAAAATTTAAGGGGTCACGGAGTATGCTAGCTGGCTCTCCACTGAGATGACCAGACTTCTCTAAGCTCTACTTCCAGGGACCGCAGTACTGTTTGATACCTCAAACATCAAACGGAGTCTGAGATTGCATCAGAATATGCAGCTTACTACCACTTGGAAGAATAGCACACCTTTCTGTTCTGCTCAAGTGGTTTTAGTATGCCACATGATTCTGAAGCCCTCATGTATCTTGCATAGCTAAGTTTGCCCTTTTGCGAAATATTTTGTTTAATATGTGTATGATCTGTGATTTGTTCGTACATATGTTTTGATATTGCATAATACAACATAATTTTTAACTTAAACTGTTTTAGTTGTTTGTTGACACAAATTAAATTTATACAAGACCAAATTTTGTTTTAAAGCTGTCTGGTGAAGAAAATACACGTTATCATCAGAGGAAACTGTTGAAGATTCTTAAAGAAGACTTTAAGAATTCACAAGCAGAGAAAATTGAACATCGTTTTTATGTACAGTTTCCTGATGTTAAAGATCATAGAGACCATCTGAAAGGAGAGGTAAATAAGTAAGATTTAAATGATACATGTGTTATTTTTCGATTTTGCTACACTATCAGGACCTTACCTTACAAATAAACTATTTTTAGGGTATTAGTTTCATGGCATATTTTCTGATTGCAATAGATATTGCTACAAAAAGAGAATAGCCAAGGATCATTACCTAATGTATTGCTTATTAAAGTTTTCAAACCTGAGTGCTATTTTTCTCCTCCATAATGTTATAATTACAAACCAGTAGAGCTACAGTCTTATCAGAAATTTTTAACCTCTTAAAGTTTATTGTGAACAGAATAGCTTATTAATTTTTTAAATATAAATTTATTTATCAGGCATCCTGTATCCTCCAGACAATGGATGAAAGACTCAGATTACATAAAGAAAGTTGTTTTCTGAACATGGAGTGACAAGTACCCTAAAAATGAAATTGCTTTTAGAGGTATTTTTAAAACAATCAATCTTTCCCAATGCTTCTCTTTCACCAAAGCATAATAAAAGATTCTGGCCATCACTCAAAGATATTTACAATCACAAGGCAGCGCAGTTTTTGAAACTGAGAGATAGCCACGTTGACCTGGTATAGTTATACCAAATTGCAGATTAAGTCCGCTTTAATTATTATAATGATTCTTATTAATTAAATTCTAGATATTTTCTTTTCAAATATTTTATTTTTACCCTTTCTGCGGCCAGTATTCATTCATGGCTATGAATACTGAGGTGGCAGGTAATTTTTGAATGAATAACTGGATAACTGTAAAATCAAACACTGACGAGCAAATATGTTTTTAATGCCCCTCTTCGAAGAAGGAAGGTCATCTTGCTTTGCTAATGTCTGTTGCCGTTCATTTTCTTTGCAGAGGTTGCGCTATTTATGCACATAGTGACAGGAAATTTAATACACAGATTTAACATCAGAATATCTGGCAGTTCTGCATTGGACATGATGTTGTGCTGGCCATTTTTTACAGAATTATGTGCCATTGACTTTGAAAAATTCCAGTTATTTGGGATGGGGATGGGTTGGGGGCTTAAATGTTTAACAAATATGAAAGACTCTTGTTATGTAAATTGTACTTTTGATTGTTTTAAATAAATTAAAAACGTTTTATGTATGACATTAATACAAACATTCCTTTTATTTAATTCTATAAGAAATTGGTAGTTGAAATGGTGGAAGAGCAACGGTCATTGCATAAGGGTGTCCTCAAGGAAGTCCTAAATATTGGACTGATTTCCACTTGTCCCTTTGCGTGGAAGGGAAGAACTTCTAAGTTTTCCAGCGTTTTTTAGGCTAGCTTTTGATTGATTTTTGCGAGTTTGTTTTGCCCCGGCCATTTCTTCTTATCATTGTGCAATGTGGCCTCACTATCCAATCCTGTACCCCACTGTATGTCATACGTTTCCTCTGAAAAAATGGTGTTACTTTTTGAGTTTTCAAACTTGGCTTTTACTTCTGGTATCTAGTCAATTTATGAAAAAAAACATTTCCTCCATCACTGTCTCCTAATCGTTGTTCCATCCTAATGGATCTGCTATCGTATGCCATAGCCTTTTAAAGCCGTTTCTGCTTCTCTCACCTTCTTGGCCGCCTCTAGATCGTATTGCTTTGGTCAATTGGTACATGTAAGGGTGTTCTGCAGATTTATGCTTTAAGCCAAAAACATTTATCTCACACGGAAAGAAATTTGAGAGGGATTATTCATCCCTTGAAATACCACCACATCACTGGCATCTGTCGTATCCACGTAGTGCTGACACTCTTTGGCTCCTGGAGTATGGACTGGTTCCCTGCTGACTCGACAGACTTTGCCCTTCTTATAGCGTTCCTGTGTCCAGTTTCCCAGCAGTTGTAACACTGTACTTTGAGATTCATAGAATTCTGGTTTTTCTGGTATATTCGGCATTTCAATTTAGCGCAGATGGCATTTCTCCGGAGAGATTTTCCATCGGGAAGCGGGTCAATGTGAATTATGTTCCCGTTCAAGACATTGGTCATGCGGTGAGTTTCAGGGTGTCTAATATTTTCATACTTTATTTCGATTCTGATGTTAACATCAAAGGTTTTGAGCATATAAAAAAACAGCACTGTCATCTTATTAATTTGTTAATAAGGAAATATAATCATATATCTGCATTAAATACTTCAAAAGTCATTTAAAACTAAGGGTCATAAACCCTCTGCTCACTCATTTAAAAGTGTTCTTGAACTTTTATGATTTTTCCAAAACAATTATATGCTGAATAAAATACAAACAATTTTTAAAGCATGGCTTGCTGGGCAAAATTTGACAAATAAGGCACTTAAACTTGACAAATTTGTAAAAGAATACTAGACATTTTAGTCATTAAGAGTTGTCTCTCCTATCATAGATTCAATATACCTTAATTTACTTTTGGCAGCCTTTCAATAAAATAAAGCTAACAGGCTCCGGTTCATTTGCATACGGATTCCCAAAACGTACCGTTCACAAAACGAACTGTTTCGTTCAAGAAACGAAATGCACCATTCAAAAAGTGTATCGTTCTGTGCATCAAGCGAACCGTTCCGTGCTAAAAGCGTACCGAACTGTTCAATAAACGAACCGTTCCATGCACAAAGCATACCGAACCGTACTTTTAATTTTAGAAGTTTGAAAGGTTCTGTGTGTATTGCATGGAGACAATTAAAGGAGGAAATCTCCGGAGGCACATAATCAGAAAACATAAAGTGAGGACGATGTTTAGGTAATGCAGAGTTCAAGAAAAGAACAGAATTTGTTTTTTAAAATTTAGAGATTGATTGATTGATTTTTTATTCTTTAAAAGAGTTAGGATTTAAGCACAAATTCATGAGATATTACCAAGTAAAGAACTGGACACCAGAAATCGCAAAGGATTATTTGTGTTGGTGCCTCGAAGGTAAAGCTAGTGAATTTTATGCTTCGATTGTAGCCAGAAATCAAGCTATTGGTTTTCCAGAAATCCTTAACAAGTTGGAGAAAAGGTTTTGTGGAGTACCATTACCAGACACAGCACAAGTACAATTAGCAAACTCTAAACAGAAGCCTGAGGAATCTATAGAGGACTGGGCAGATAGAGTCATGCGGTTGTCTATACGTGCATTCCCCGAGTTGCCAGAAGATTACATGTACCAACAAGCCGTGAAGAGAATTTGTCATGGATGTGTTGATAAGGAAGCAGGTCAGTATGTCGTGAATATAAGAAATTTAAAAAAAAAAACAAATTTCAGTTCCTAAAATAATTTTAACAGTTATATAAATTGGTTTGCGGCCGATTTTTGACGCTTGCGTCAATATGTTTCTCGTAGAAATTGTTCCATGATCCCAAGATAGCTGATGCTATTTGCACGCCACCACCATGAAGGCGTCTGTTCAGCACTTGTATGCTATGTGCTTTTGGGCACATTCGTGAAATATATTGAGAAGCATTCAAAACCAAAAAAATGGATGTTAACATTAAATTACTGAAAAGGATATTGTTTACAAAATGACGTTATCGTTCTTCTTTTCTAGTGACATAATTGAAGTGCATTCTACTTTAATTTTAATATTTCTTTATGATACAAAGTTTGTGACAGTCACCCCCCCCCCTTCCCCAAATGAAGAAGACTTTGGTTCATTTAGCGTTATTTGTAAAAGTTAATATCATAAGATATTTACCCAGTATATATACAACGCTGAACACTCTTTGTACGGTTCCCAATAGGCATTTTACATCCTTTGCCTTTACACATATTGCTGATATTGGTAGTAGCCAACCGCAAAAGACGCTTCTTATACACTAAGCATGTGTCATCCTCTGTCAACAAATGAACATCATCTTTAGAGTTGATTTTAGTTATACCTGGACCAGTATCCTCAGGACTCTCTTCTTCCTCCGATTCTCCATCACATTCCTCTTTCCCGATCTCTTCTTCAAGCATTTCTTCTTCCATCCCCTGCATGTTGTTTGGACTTAGGTGTAAGAAAGCACATATGAGTTCATATGAAATTACAATGCTTTCTCAAATGAAAAAAAATACCCGGTAGATATCTTATATACTTATTTTTCCTGATGGTTACATTAAAACTGGGTTCATATTCTTCATCTGAATCAATGTCGCTAGCACTTTCCTCAGACATATCTATTGTTACACTATACATCAACAAAATTCTTTCATTATAATTACTCTTGTGGACTGTATACTGTTTAACGTCTCTCTCCAGAATATTTCACTGATATGGAGATGTCACCATTGCCGGTGAAGGGCTGAAAATTTAGGCCTATGTTCGGCACTTACGGCCTGAGCAGGGAGGGATCTTTATCGTACCACGCCTGCTGTGACACGGGGCCTCGGTATGTACGGTCTCATCCGTAAGACCGCCCCATTTAGTTGCTTTTTACGACAAACAAGAGGGTACTAAGGACCTATTATGACCCGGATTCCCACGGGGCGCTGAACTTTAAATGTAACTTCTATCAAGGATATGTTGATTATTTAACAAGCATAGAATGGAGTACATGTACATACATTGAAACACTTGGCGAGAAAAAGTACATTAAATTTAAATTTGGAACCTCCTGCTCAGGTGAGTTACAAATTGTATTAGCCACTTTATACTTGAATCTTGACTAAAATATTGGACTCTTTCTTTTAAGGTTTCCCATTTCTCTGTAAAAATTGTTCCACCATTTTCTTTGCTTTTTTAAGAGCATCAAGGCAATGCACCTTTGAGGGACATTTCTTCTGTAAGTGTCCCTCAGAATAACGAGAGAAGTACTGTATTTTTCTTTATCTACTATTATTTAGTTGGAGACCATCTGACTCTTTCAGCTAAACAGGCAGATACATCAGAATATTTGTGTCACAACAGAAAAGACATGGAGTTGCATTGTTAAATCTCACAGCGTTTATGTGTATTTCAAACATATGACCAAAAATATGGTTAGAAAATTTCGTTCTCCATTGTCTGAGTATTTAACCATTATAAGCATCCATCATTCAATTTTCAATGCAAAAAATATATTTTAAAAAGTATAAGAAAAAATTAGCAAGCTCATTTACCCCACACTCCCCTAAAAGTTCACAATGCAACAATGACACTGTGCACTTTATATATACAGGGCATGTAAAACTCAAAAAGGGCATTTTTTGCAAGAAATTAGCACATTCAAACTCCATGTCCAACAAATGACAGTTAACACATTTAAATAATTAATGGAAACAAATTTATGGTAAAGTATAAGGGAATTGATTTGAGAGCCTGGAAGTAGTAGGTCTAATAAGATCGAGGCGCCTGATTTTCTATATTATTAGGAACCTCTTTAACAAGAATACCCGGTGAAGTTACCCAATCACATTACAATAATTATGTAGCCCTCGGTAAAGCCTCTGATAGTTTATTTTTTTCGAATCAAATACAGAATTATCCTCAGGAAGAGTAAAGGAAAATTATCAAATATCATTCTCATGTTTACTCAGATAGAATACAAGGAGAATTATATATCCCTTAATCATAAACAACCATATTGTTCAGATATACACAGGCAAGTAGCGTCGTTTTCGAAAGGGGGGGGGGGCAACCTGATAAAATTTTTTACTCTAAAATCCTATTTCGTGGAGGGGGGGGGGGGGGGGGGTAGTGGCCACCTTTTTTAAAGCCAACTTACTAACATTTCCAATTTTTCCTTACAATCCTTGCTATCACTATACTATGATTATAAGTGGGGTGGGGGGCACCCATCAATGAACATTTACTGTAGTAAAGGTAATGATGGGGGAAAAGGGTAATACGTCCCTGATACGCCGGATAATACTTCCCTGAAACACGTAACAAAACTCAACTCTGACAATATTTCCCAATATTTTACACATTGCACAAATTTATTGTTTTAAGATCACCTGAGCTGAAAGCTCAAGTGAGCTTTTCTTATCATATTTTGTCCGTCGTCTGTCTGTAAACTTTTCACATTTTCGACTTCTTCTCAAGAACTGCTGGGCCACATCGAATAAACATTAATGACTCTGCCAGATTACTGTATTAACTCTTATAAGTCGGGTGTATTTTTAAGCTTAGTGAAATTGTCTGCCAGTTCCTCAAGAATCGTAACGGCAAATGAGCTGGTTATTATCTCCCCTCTGGTCCTGGACTTGTACGGCTGTCTCAGGGAAAATGATAACCCATTGTCTCACAAATTTTTCCTTGGAAATTCACCCTTGATAGTAGCTGCAGATCTGTAGCTATCCGGAAAAATATATTGATAAAGAAATGTTCATAGATTTTGATTTAAATGCAATTTCAAATCAACAATGTATGAATTCTAACAACTGATGTGATTCAAACATAACAGCCATGACAATGAAGATCTTTACATGGACTAAATTCTTACATACTTTCTTCACTTCTTCGAAGCTGTGTTGGTCAGATATGATTGACAGAATTTCCCTCTGTAGGTGCCATGTTTCTGCTCGTTTATATATCTCCACAAGAGTATTGAAGGTTGGCGTATCCTGATCTTTATTCTGCTGTTCTTGAAATATAGCGGATTTAATAAATGGTCCTTGATGAATGAATTAATATGGACCAACCCATTTCTGTAAAAGCTTTGGAGACTTTCCTTTTGGAACATGACTACAGTACAGCCATACGTTGGATCCAACCATGAAATCTGGCTCTTGGGTATTCTTATCATGTTGCTGGGTGTACTTTTGTTGATGTAATCTGAGCAATTTTTCTGCACATTTTGAGTTGCTCTAGAACACGTATTAGATGTAGCTTTGGTTCTTGTGCCATGGATGGCTTAGTATTAGAGTAACATCAACAGGAAGGCGTATTTTCTGTTCAAACAACAATTGGAATGGTGAGAACATTGTCGACTGTGTAGCAGGTGTTGATCTGTATGCCATAAGAACAGCTGGTATGAATTTCACAAAATCGGATTGATCTTTATTGCAGTATGTTCGTAGAGTTTGACTGATGAAGGAGTTCATTCTTTCACTAGCTGTATGTGTCTGTGGGTAATAGGCACGGGTATAGTGTCTGGTGACCTCAAAAAGTTCACAGCGAGTATGAACAAGTTTGGACATAAACTTTTGTCCTCTGTCGGAGATAAGTGTTCTTGGTGCTCAATATCTAGCAAATATCTCTGTACTCTGGCATCTTCGGTAGCTTCCATGGACTTTAACGGAAAAGCCTCGCACCATTTCGAAAAGCTGTCAACAACTAACAGAAAATAGCGATCTTTGTTTGGCGTCATTGGTAGTTCTAAGAAGTCCATGTGCCATCTGCTAAATATGTCCTCAAAGGAAAGTGGCGTTAAAGGAATTGGTCTCTGATGTTTTGATTTCTCAGATTGCTGGCAGGTTTCACAAGTTTCGATATATTTTTCAATATCTGCATACATATTGCATGGATGGTAGCATATGTGCGTTGTCCTTAATGTCCACCACCAGCAATGCAGTCATGAAATGAAAGCAGTATGTCATTTCGCAGTGGTGTGGGGACACAGAGTTGCTTTACAAGGCTCTGATCTGGTGATTGATTTATAGTGCGTTCCTAGTTAAAGTGAAACAGAAGGCCATTGGTTATTTCGAGATGGAAAGATTTATTAACAATTGCGGTAGCTTGATTAACATTTTGTGGCATGGTTTCTGATTTGTTGTCGTTGATAATTGCTAGAAAGTCAGGGCAATTTTCTTGTAGGTCTGAGACAACATCATCACGCTGATCTGCTGTATTCAAGGCAAGAATATCAGGTTTCCTAGGGCACTGTCATCTGGATATTCAAATGTGGCTGCAATAAACTGTTTCCTAGTACATTCAATGGATCCGATGGCAGTGTAATGTATGTATAATGATTATTATATCTCTACGATATTAACTCGAAAAACGACTCTACATAGATTGTTGCAGCAGGGGAAAAACCAAGCTAACAAACAAAACGGTGACAAGGTCAGGGAGATCTCGCACTATGTATTTTAATCATCCGTTCGATTTAGATAAAATCCATCTCCCAATAGTGTGAATCCAGGACGGGGATTAAATTCCAACCGAAATTGGGGGAAGCTGTCATACACTTTTTGGAAGCTCTAGTAAAGAGCTGCATGTGTGTGCAACGGGGCGTTTTGCAAGCCTAGTGACTTTAACAAAGATATATAGAACATCCACTGAGATACCAAAAATCGTGTCGCATTTTCTATACCAAAACAATCAGAAAAACATAAAACAATTTCAAATTACAAAAAAAAAAATGTTCAAAATTATTCGTATTCGAAGTAATAATAGAAAATGTAATTTACATCTTAACAAAAGTGAAAAAAGAAATTAAGGTAACATTTTTTTTTGGGAAATGTTTTTATTCTAATCTTCGTTATCGTAATGGTGCGTGATATAACCATTTTTGCTGGCGTGTCACGCAGAGGTGAAAATAGAAGCGGTTTATTCAAAGATGAATTAGCGGCATGACATCAGTTAATTTAAAGACACCGGGGTCGTGAGGCAACTTCTATCGCCCATTCTGCACTTGAGACTTATTGAATCCTCCTTTATTTAATTTAGGGTACCCCAGCTTAATAAAAAATAAGGCATAGAAAAAAGAACGAATCGGTATAATTACATACCATTTTGTTTTCTCTCATACACTATTTTGCAGAGAGTAAAAGTCATAATTGCTTGGTCAAATTCAATTATACCATATATTTTACATCTATCAAGTTTGAAGAGGTTTTTTTTTTTATTTTTTTTTTATTTTTTTGTTCCCTACATGTTACGTTTTCACTGACTGTGATCCAAGAACACATTTACTACAATAAACCTAAATTGATCCATCTATTAAATCCCTTTTGTTAATATTTACTGAAAGTTTGAAACTAGGTGCACTCTTTGCTATCCCAGGTGAAAATCTATAACATTTAGCGCTTTATTAAAAAAAAGAACGACCGGTGAGGATGAGTGGACAGAAATAGGTCTCATTGTACACCTGTCGTGAACCTATATATTTTATATAAAATCATATTTTCGCAATACACCCAAGATCTTCTTGGAAAAGTGCACAACCAAATATGTGCGTTTTTACATTGCATTGCTACTTATTCTATAAGACATTGGTTTAATTTAATTTATTGGATATATTAAGCTCTATTCATTGATAATGAATAAGACTCCAATTTCTTCACATACAACTACCGTAATAACTATGTAGGTAAAATTGAAAACATAATACATTTTCTCCACGTCTTTTTTTATAAATATGTTTATGTTTTGTAAAACCTAGAATCAAAATTTCTAAACACATGTATATATAAGTTTTATTATAAAGTCTAATTAAGGTATTCTTTTTAAATAAGGTTGCTTCATTTCTTTCTTAAGTTAAAAACTGCGGCTAGCTACGTAAAAATGCGTGGGTGAAAAGGCGCTTTATTCAAAGGTGAATTTGGAAAGCTAGACAGATGAAGACATTGACACCTTGTCAGAATGGATTAAATGTATCAGATCCATGTTAAAGTCACGTATTAAAAGATTGAGGGGCAAAATGAAAACCATCTATCCTTCTGTGTTCAATAAACCAGAAGTGAAAAAAGAATTAGATAGATTACACGATCAGTACGTACTGGTTCCTGCCGACAAAGCAGGTAACAACATTGTCTTCGTTTGTAAGGCTCATTATATTAATTGCATTTTAGAAGAATTTGGATTTAATTCTACGAGTGGTAATCCTACTTATACATATACTACTCTTTCTAAGGAAGAAATTCTTCAAAATCACCTGTCAGTTTTGAATACTTTTAAAATTCCACAGAGCCAAAATGAATTTGAACTACCTTATATATATTGGATTCCGAAACTTCATAAGAATCCTTACAAACAAAGATACATTGCAGGTTCCAGTAAATGTTCAACCAAGCCTCTTTCGTTACTTCTCACTAAAATATTGACAGTAGTGAAGGAAAAACTTAAAGAGTACTGTACAACTATATATTCAAGAAGTGGTGTAAATCAGATGTGGATACTTAAAAATTCTAAAGAACTTTTGGACAATTTGAAATCACAAGACTTTACAAAAATTAACAGCATAAAAACTTACGACTTTTCAACTTTATACACAACAATTCCGCACGACAAATTAAAATCCAGGCTTTTTGATATCATTGACAGCTGCTTCTTCAACAAAAATGGAACTCGTAAGTTTACTTACCTCGTCATTGGTCATTTGAAAAATTATTTTGTTAAAACAGATTCTGATTGTACACATAAGTACTCTGAAGTTGACATCAAGAAGATGCTTGAGTTTCTGATTGACAATATCTATGTGGTTTTTGGAGACCAGGTATTCCAACAATCTATTGGAATTCCCATGGGTACAAATTGCGCTCCGTTATTAGCAGACTTATTTTTATATTCATATGAAGCAGAATTTATGCAAAATCTTTTGCGTGAAAAGAAAAAAACACTTGCTGTGGCCTTCAACTCGACATTTAGATATATCGACGACGTATTGTCGATTAATAATGATAATTTCCATTCCTACGTCGACACGATATATCCTGGTGAGCTTGAGATAAAAGATACCACAGAGTCCAACACATCTGCTTCATACTTGGATATTTTACTTGAAAAAGACACAAATGGTAATCTAACAACCAAGCTATATGATAAACGTGATGGCTTTAACTTTTCCATCGTCAACTTCCCTTACTTATGCAGCAATATACCTTCATCACCTGCATACGGAGTATTTATATCTCAGTTGATTCGATACGCAAGAGCATGCTCTACGTATGAACAATTTCTTAAACGAGGTAAATTATTGACAAGCAAGTTGATGAAACAAGAATATCAACAGTATCGTTTAAAGTCATCATTTCGTAAATTCTATGGTCGATACAATGACCTTGTCAGCAAATACAATTTATCATTGAATGAAATGCTGACTGACGTTTTTCATACCAATTGTTAGTCCATTATTTATACACTGAATTGACTACGGATTTTTTCCGTTATTTCCTGATTATGACAATGAGCACACGGCGGGTGTGACCGGTCAGCAGGGGATGCTCACTCCTCCATGGCACCTGATCCCACCTCTGATGTTTCGGAGGTCCGTGTTTGCTCTGCTCTTGTTTTGTATATTTGTTTAATGGACGTTGAGATTGAATACTGTTCGTTATTTCCATATCCTTATGATGACGACCAGGCGTGACTGGGGCGGACTTAAAAAGAATCTTGACATGATATCCTCTGTCCACCCGCCTTTGACCTTGATACCCCATCGTATTACGTACATGAATTTCGCAATAAATGTGAAGTCTGTAAAACTTTACCCCATTGGTCTTTTCTCTATTACTCCCTCCCATATACTTTTATTCAAAAAAAGTATAAAAAGAGAAGATTAAGAAATAACATTATCACTCCCCTCTGGCAAACAAATCTTAAATTCAAAGTCTTAAGACGGCTACAAAGTATCTGTTGGAAATGGCGGATTTAACAGAGTTCATGTAAGTAAATCATTTAATATCATATATAACTTTGTAAAGTTTTCATACTTTTGAAAATATTGAGCAATCAGAATGTTTGCAAGTTAATATTTCGCCATAGTATGAGGTGTAACATTATATAGATATGATTCTTACATCAGTTGAAAATAAATAACCACTATCATTTTATCAATACCTTTAATCATACATACCACGTAATTAAAATGTCTTTATGATTTTCAGTTAAATACAATGACTTTTCAAGGATCTTTCGAATTTGATTATAAATCATCAATTCTTACAAAAATGAAATTAGATGAACGTGCTATCGTTTTATCAAAATTTTGAAATATCATGTTAGTAAAATGTTTTTGTTATTTTCGGTTATAAGGAGATTATATAACATAATTCTTACATCATTTAAAAATAAAATTAAAATAGTCACCATCGTTTGATTAAAAAAAAAATGTCTTTCATTATTTTTTTTTATTATACAGCGACTTTGAAGGATCTCCTGAGTTTGAAAAACTTTGGGAGGAATTAGCGAAACAGCTGGATGAACCGTCATCCTCCTCGGGGAAATCGACGGCTGAAGCATCTGGTAGTGTAAAAACAGAGCAAAAAGGGGATTCGGAGGAGCCATCGCTACTGAGAACTATCTTAACAAAGAAAGAAACAGCGTCGCCCTCTCTCCAAAACGTTGAACAAAAAAGGTGAAACATCCAATGCCGTTGCCTCTCCAAGTTAACAACAGGCTGAATATTACGGAGAAGAAACCTGTTACCTTGAACACTCATCTCCAAAACAATGCTGCTACTGGACGTCCTTTCCAAAGGTAAGAATAAATTTCATTACCATATATTTTAAAGGAGACAGGATATTTGGAGCAGTTCTTGCTCAAATTTTAGTAAGATAATCTTCGGAAATTGTTTTGTATAATATATTGTTGACTTCGACTTTCTACTGATTCAATAAAACATCTTACTACTTTAGGTTCTCTACCCACACTACTACCAGTGACTCTACAACGTCCTGTTCCTATACACCAGCCCTTGATGACACTTACCCCCGAACTACCAACAGTGACTTAAAACCAGTCTGTACCTACTCACCAGCCCTAGATGAAAACTACCCCCCAACTTCAACTTCAACGGATTCATTCCAAAATATAGAGGACTCTATCCTCACCACATTTAGGTAAGCACATTTACATGTATGAATGAAACAATGATTTGAACCTTAATTTAACCTAGCGTTGTCAGGAATAAAATAATTCAATATACTCTAAATATTATTATACAGCTCATGCTAACTTTATACGTAAAATCATCAAGTTTAAACATTTACATTATGCAATGTTTACAAGATTCTGATATTTTTTCTTTCTATAAAATATCATTATCGATTTGTATTTTTTTTCTATCTTAAGGAGAAACAACCAGCGGAATTTTAATCTGTTGGAGAGCAGATTCTCGGACCCAAACCTTACCGCCATGAAAGAATTCAAGGTCTTGAATGCTCTGCAGCGGAGAATTTCTAAAGACATTCAGCAGAGTGAAATAATTGTGAATTACCTAACTGACAAGTACGGCAGCGAACCGACTAAGAAGCGTGTCAAGTTTTCTTCCTTATGTTAAGAGGAAGTAAATATCATGCATACTTATATGAAGAAATGTGTAACAATTTTCTTCTTCTTTGTGTTAAAAAAATAGTGTGTATTATATAAATGTATAATATATGTGTATTTGTGTAAATATAAGTTTGATTCGTTGGAGAAGAGATCCACGGATCCAAACCTTACCGCTACATGAAAGAATTTAAAGTCTTGAAAGCCCTGAAGCGGAGAATCTCTAAGGATATCCAGCAAAGTGAAATAATTGTGAATTACCTCACTCATTTCTTCTTTGTGTTAAGAGAAAGTAAATATCATGAATATTTATTTGAAGAAATGTGTACCTTTGTGTTGAAAAACAGTGAATAAGTTTTTTCTATTTTTCAAAAGTATAACACAACACATAATAAAATTGTTTGTAAAATAAATTCTTACACTGAATAACATTTCCTTTTTTTTATTTTCGTTTTACACCAAAGTGTAAACGATAGTGATCCAAAAAGTACGGTAGTAAACAAGCGAAGAAATCAGGAATGTTTAAAAGTATATACATATAAACAAAGAATAAAAAAGAGTTAGTTTTTTCTTTGTTTTAAAAGACATGGAAAACACACCATAAAATTGTTTTTTTAAAATAAATCCTAACAATGAATAACTTCTGTTTTGCTACCAAATTTTGAATAAAATGAGGACACAGAAAGTAAAAAAAGAATCACCCGTACCTTTTTTTCCGTGTTAGAAGGTTTTTCTGGAATAACTGCTGTTACCCATAGTTTATATAGATCTATGTAGTCTGTAATGAAAGAGTGGAAATGTACAAGGTTTTTATACATCATTGGGAAATGCCGGAAGGTCACCACATTCAAGATGACCCAGTCATTGACATCAGGGACATTCACATCAAGGTCGTTGAACTTCGATGACTTTGACCTTCAACTGCCCTCAATCGTTGACCTTGAATATGACCTCATTGACGATGACTTTAACCTTCCAGATGATCTCAATCCTTGACCTTGATGATGACTTTGACCTTCCAGATGACCTCATCCTTGACCTTGATGATGACCTCAATCTTGAAGATGACTTTGGCCTTCCAGATGACCTTAATCGATGACATTGACCATGACCTATATCCTTGACCTTGGAGGTGACTTATGTCCTTGACCTTGAAGATGACCTACTGACCTTGCCGTCAAAACCGTCAGACTACCCCCTTTACTACTAATGAATCTACATGCCGTGTAAGAACTTTCCCCGTCATGTATGCATTGACGTGATGTCATATTCTATTATAACGTCATATTTATGTAGTTCAGAGAAATTGATATTTAACGGGCAGCCTTATCCTAGCTGCGTTTAAAGAAAAATCATGATGCCATTACTCATTCACACATTCGTTATAAAAAATGACTATTATACAAATCAGAACCGAACCGAATTCAGGAAAAATGGAAACGTACCCAATCTGAATGAATTGTTCCGCGGTTCAGGGTCATTTCGGGTACCCGTGACAGCCCTACAAAACGTGAATATATGAACCAGATTATTTTCCAGTCATAAATTTGTTCTATTTTTCAAAATGCATCTGAACTAATGTACGTGTATATATTTTTAGAATGGTGCATACAGGCATGGGGCCTTCTCAAGTGAATACCTTCCTAACTTCATTGAATATCCCCCAGTCAGTTCCCGAACTCTGCACAACAGACAAAATGAACCGGGAACAGTGATGGAGATGAAAGCACCTGACGCTGCCTTGACGATGAAATTCAGGCAGCCATTGAGTTCACATAGAGAAAAAAAACTCGTTTAGTAGGAATATGTTTATAGTGAATTCATGGATAAAAAGAAGTTTTTTTGGGTCCCCTGCAAAAATTCTTCACATTTTAAAAATAAAACTATTATGTTTAACTCTAATGTAACAAATTTAAAGATATAGCGAAATCATTTGAATCCTGTATAGTTTAAAAAAAAAATTCACATCTTTTATATAAACGAATTTTGACAAATGTTTATTTACTGAACTACATTTATTTTTCAATTTTGGCAAGTGTATAAAATTCAATTCATTATGAGATCATAATTATTTAAGGAATTTTTTTGTAACAATCGCTTTCCTTATATATTCAGTAAAAAATTTTTGAAGGAAAATGTGTAAATTAATTGTCAATTTGCTTTATACAGTCATACAAGTTTGTTATACTGACATAACCAATAATGGATATATTCATAGGTCTCCAGGACTTTGCTGTATTTCTGTTCTGAGACTCAAATATATGCATCTTTAGCATTTTACGGACAAGAAGTAAATCCTATAATTTTCACATTTACAAAGTGTAGATTTTAAGGGATAAATCTCAATCAAGTCGGGAAAAAACAACAAGCTTCATGTTTCTGATAGCCTCCTTATGATTTTTAAGGTGTGAAGGTACAGATGAGGCAAAGGTCAGTGTCGATGCATGTTGGCAGAAACGAGGCAATGGGCGATCCTTTGACATCCTGTCTGGTATGTTGTGCACTTTGTTATAGACAGATTGATAGATCGTGGATGTACACAGTTTTTGTCCTGTACGTCTGTGTCTGTTGTCAACTTTAACCTTCACCATAACTTTTGAACCTTGAAAGATAGAAACTTCATATTTGTTTTGCATACTCCACTACATGTGAGTACGCTCTTTCAAATGACACCTACATGTAGGTCAATGACATGTGACCTTGACCGTGGGCAATAAGCTTTTTCGAACTTTTGCTATAACTTCTGGACTAAAGGAGATAGAGATTTCATATTTTGTTTGCATACCTCACTAAATAAGCTCTTTCAAATAACATCAACCGGTCACGGTAGCCTAGTGGTAGAGCGTTCGCTTCGTGATCGGGAGGCCCGGGTTCGATTCTCGATCGCGGCGCCGCGTCATACCTAAGACGTAAACAAAGGTAGTGACTGTTCCTTCGCCAAGCGCTCGGCACTAGAAGTCAAAGTCACGGGTCTTTCGGATATGACCTTAACAACGTAGGTCCCGTGTCATGGTAGGCGTTGGCACAATAAAGAACCCTCACTGCTCAATGGCTCTGAGTGCCGAGTATAGGTCTAAATTTGAAGCCCTTCACGTCTCCATATGACTGAAAAATTCTCAAGAAGGATGTTAAACAATATACAATCAATCAAATAACATCAAGGTCATTAACCTTGCGACCTTGACTTGACTTGTGACCTATATGCTAAAAATAGTTTTTTGGAACCGCTGGGCACAAAATGTTTCACTAACACAACTTGTTTCTTTTAAAAGGAGTTGAGTGTGTAACAAAGTAACCTTCCAATATTGTTTTATAAATATCTATATATTTTATAATAAATATACTTCATAACAAACACTATCATGATATATGATTATAACAGATTTATTCCTTTGATAACTTAATCTGGATGACTTGTTATTTGTAACATATTTTTTAGGTCATTGCTCCATGATTGGATCTTAGACAGGCAAAGTCATTGACTGAAATTAGAACAAAATGTTGTAAAATTTGTGAGAGTGCTACAAGAAGGATATGGAAATAACGAACAGTATTCAATCTCAACTTCCATTAAACAAATATACAAAATAAGAGCAGAACAAACACGGACCTCCGAAACATCAGAGGTGGGATCAGGTGCCATGGAGGAGTGAGAAATGGAAATGACCCCAAAGATCATGACTGCCAAAAAAACTGGGAAGGTATGTTATTCTCTGAGAAAGAGAACTCGCCCACTTATCCCGTTTGCTCTATTCTCACCACGTAAAACTTATTATGCAAATGCATGTATTTTAAACTGCATGAAAGCACTCAAGGGAAACAGAGCAAGCAAATTAATTAATTGCGCGACATGACAATCAATACATCTTATGAGAATGGTGTCCAGATAGGGCCTTTAGATACAAAAACTTACCACTGATTTCAGAAAAGCAGGCTTTTGTGCTTACGTAACAAACAACAACAAATCAAGTGCACACAACTTCAAATAAAACTTACAGGCAACATGCCATCACACTTACAGATTAACCACCAGATATAACCACAGACACTTGTTTCGGAAATAAATTTTTAACCTATAGTATAATAATAACACAAGTTATCTAACTCCTCAGAAATGCACTCATTTAAAATTTCAGAGGAAGTGCAACAGCAATACCTTATACCTTGTTGAAGGTCCCTATTGATGCCTGTTGTATTTTATCATTTATATATAAATACATGAAATGCAAAAAATATTTTTCAACATTTACAATTTCTGCAAGTAAAATTATGCAAAAAAGCCACAATATGTAATGTAAAAAAAAATAACATTTTTGGTCAAATTGAATAATTTATATTTCTCTTATATAACTGGAAGCAATATTTTCTTTTGTGTTTAATCTATAGGGCTGCAACATTAGTTAAAAATAAATAGGTCATCAGGGGCAACAGCTCAAAAAGGGAGATAACTCATACACAACTTTACGAGAAAGTAAAGGGAACAACTTTTCTACAGTTTGAACCTGACATTTTTGTAACACTAAATGTATTTCACTCAAATTTCAAGCTAATAAATCATATAAATATAAATATATAAATGTTTGCTCTGTTCCCAGTTTGTATTGCTTGAATGGACATTTGACATTGATTATACAATTTTACACATAATAACATATCATTTGCTAAAATATGCACATAGTTTTGGAATACATTCTCCTAACACTTTTTTGTCTGATATGACTCTTGGTTTCCCTAAGCTATTTTTCATGGAAAACACATTAACCAGTCCATCTTCACCACTTCTCTTGAATATCAGTCTCAAGTGTCCCAGATTCAGTCCAGATCCAGCAATATTTTCTACCGTGCATGATTTCATTATTTTTTCACCAATAAGAGGGCGAAGCGAAGCAACGTTTTTTGATTTACAGAAATTAAATTCTTCTTGAATAAATTGGCATTCTGTATCGTACGAATGTTTTTTAAAGTCTGAAACAGAGACAAGTCCAGCTTCAATAATTTCATCTAGCATGGCAACATCATCAAGAGCATTATGGGCATTGTAAGCATGACCACAAAAATGTTGTGCCAGAAACTCTTGCTTATACTTATCAAGTTTAGGGTACTTTTGTCTGAAAAGAGTAAGTGAGTCACAAAATGCTGCAACTTTCGAGCAAAATCTCTCTTGTAAACCACATCTATAAAATGCCCTGCATAATACTCGAAAATCGAATGTTCGGCCGTTGTGTGCCACCATTACTATGCTGGGGAATTTCTCTAACCACTCCAAGAAATCCTCCAGTGCCGACTTTATTCTCACAAAATCAACTGGCTCACCACGGTAACACAGAACTCCACCACTCCAGGTTTTGTTGGTGACCTTTTCCGCCATTGGTGTAATGGGCAGGTCTGGAGCCACATATCTAGAAAACTGCTCCTTTGTATTCCTATTTACAGCAGCAATCTGGGTGATGTGGGGCATGATGCCATGCTGAACTGAAAAAAATATGGATGCAAATTTTAATAGTAGTCCAATCTTATTTGATTGCATAGAGAGTATTTTTTAAATAAATATTTAAAAAAAAAAATATTTACTCAGGCCAGTGGTTTCCAGATCTAAAATGACAACATTTGGTGAAGGGCAGTGCTTCAACTTTGTGGAAGAGCAAAAGCTGGGTTTTGGTACAGGCTCAGGGATACTTTCTATATCTTCATCATTTACAGAAAGTCCTATTTCTAGAACAAAAACAAGTTCATAACAATACACAAACTTGTACATACTATAATAATTGTAAAAAAATTCTATATCTGAAAAATGACAAACCAGACTGATAGGACAATCCTTCCAGTGCTTCATTTCCTCCCTTTGAGGTTGATCTCTCTTCCTTCAACATCAGACTTCTTCTCTTTCTCTCTGGTAATTTGGCCCGCTCCATCCTCTTGATCCTGTCAGCATCCATCTTCTCTGCATAAGCATCACAGAAGTGTCCAGGAGATAGGTCATTGTTGACAAATGTCTGTATTTATTAGAAAATAAAATACTTGAGTTCACAATATTATTGTAGTAAATTTTCTTAGATTAAATTAAATCTCTCATGAGACATGATCTTTTATTTCCCTACATATTCTGAGTTTCCTATCTTTGAGTCTTTTTATTGTTATTTTGATAAAAATGCAGAAAATATGTTGTAACTTCATCAAAATGTTGTATCGAAAATTTATCACATAAATAAAATCCTACCGGAAATACCCAGTAATTGTAAACATGTTGCTGTAATAAATAGAATTTATATTAGTGCTTCAATAATACCAAATCTATTGTGTCTGAACAAGTAAACACAGAACAGCAGAACAAAGAAAATTAAGAAAATTAACAAATTTCAAAATTTCAAATAATCCCAACAGGAAAAAAATAACACCATAATTACCTGTCAAAATTCCAACTTGTATCACCAGAAAATGAAACATCGATAAACAACAGAATAGAAAGAACTGAACCATGAACAATATACCTCTGACAAGTACTTTCTACCCTCATTAATATATGCTGCTGTTGCTTTCACTCTAAAATCTAAACTCTCATTTTCACCATAATGGAGATGCTTCGGAACTCTAAGACATGTCTCTCTATTGGCATGTTCACATGCCTGACTTGACCCTAATTCTACATATGAAGCACTTTTGGCAATGATTGGAGCAAAAATTTCATCAAGGCTATGACGTAACAATGGATCCTGCAAACTTCTATGAATACAGGTTTCATTAGGATTACGTTTATACCCACAAAACCTCCCATGACATTTGCTGTGGTCACCAAATTGATGCGGAACTAATGCTACCAAATTTTCTCGCATTCCCTCTTCATCACCTTGATTCTTCGCAAATATGTATTTGATGCACTTTGCCAAATGCTGTATGACCTGATTGGAAATTTTGACCACTTTCGAATTGCGAAGTTCATAAAAAGTTTTTATTATATTTTTTACACAATGATTTTTGTCAAGTCTTTTCACAACTGACAGACCACACTGACTCTTTAGACGGGCGATTAGAGTGTTATCCCCATCACCTTCAATAATCTCAACTGGTGTACCTTGACTGGTCATTTCTTTCAGTGCAAGCAGTCAAGCCTCACTCTCCATCATCTTAGCACTGCCTCGGTGGTTCCAAACACATCTGTGAGACCTTATTCTCTGACCTGGCCTATTTCTTTTCCACCATTTGCATGTTGCACATGATCGATGCTTTATAACTGTCTTTAATACTTTGTTGCTTTTACTTATCAGGTAAGTATGTCCTGTTACAAATAAATACATGATTTTGTAACAGCCCATATCTAAATTAGCATTATAATTAATTGTGAAAATGCTGGAACAGTTTCAACAAAATACCTGTTAAGCTGTCATAACCTCTCTTTTGCCAAGCATGATCAGCTGCTACTGTCATTCCTGATCGAGTCTTTGAAGGGAATATAATTTTCTTTTTTGTTTTGGTGGATGCAGTTCTGTCAACACCAACTTTTTTCACTACTGGCATGGGTTTGGCAGGAAGTTGAGGGGATGAGCTATTACTGAAAGCAGGGTGACAACTGACATATCATATAGGTTCTTGATGTATGCGACTATCAGCTAAAATAGTACACAAATATTGATTTATTTACCTCTCCGCAAGTAAATCAAATGCTCCCAAATTGCATTTTTCAATGAGTGATGGATCTCTACAAATAACACAAGATGTTGATTTTAAAAATTAATTGATTCTTAGGAAACTTTATTTATTTTTTTTAATCAAATATAATAGGCTCAAACTTCAAATATTTACCCTTCAAATTCATCTTCAATTATTGCTACACCAAGTTCTTTATCATAAGAATCTGCATTTGAACCCATCTCCTGTGCTGCAACTTCTCTGAAATTTACCGAACATTATAAATTCTAACATGTCTAAAAAGTCAACAAAAACATTTAATAAAAGGAATACAAAATTCAATGTATGCTTTCATACGAGTTACGAAATAATATTACATACAGGTATACATACCTCATTTCCTCTCTGAATGCTTCCTGACTTTCATTCTTCATATTTTCATCTGCAAATTTCTCAATCATCTCACCAGCTCTGCGCTCCATAACTTTGAGGTTTTTATTATTAATTGTTGGCAGATTGAGTGTTGCAAGAAAATTGTTCATCCTCTGTGGACCACCAACTGAATCAATCATTGCTATCAAAAACAAATTCATAAATTTTTAGAAATCAATCTATCTACATGGAAGTTTTATTTATTTACATGTGTATAAAAAAATCACAAGAAACTTGCCTTATTTTGTTTAATTTTATAAACAACAATTACCTGCACCGAGTTTGGTATGTACGCAGAAGCTGGGCATTCCTCTTTTGCCTTTTACTTTCTTCTGTTTTTTACGATAGGGTATTCTGTTTACATTTCCGCAGTAGGTACATTGCACATATAAATACCCGGAAAGTCCCACTTTCATTTCTGCTTTTACTGTTTGGGGGGGAAAGAAAGAAAGGACCACAAAAACATTTTTTACAGTTCGCAAGACCTTCAATGATTATGTTAAATTCCACAATACGTCTTCCTTTTAGTTTCAGACCGTGCGTGTTGATTTTCTTCGCTGCATCCAACTTACTTAGCCCTGGACAGCATACATCACACCCGTTAAAACTTGTACAAATATGTTCTGATGTATAATTATGTTCTTCGATCACAGTTTTGTTTTTGTTTTCACTGACTTTTGGCTTTATTCCCGGCTGACTTTTGAACCGCCCGAGTTTGTTCCGTCTTCTTTTCACTGGCGCCATGACGGAAGTTGACAGTCTCGAGAATTCCCGTACGCGTTATTTTTAGATTTAAAGCGTGGATTATTTTATATTCATATTCACTCGTTTTAACCTTTAATAAGAATAAAATAAATAATGTATTTTTTTTTTAAATTTAAAAAAAATATATGGTATGTTTAGTTTTCCGATCTTGTACGACATGTTCCGAAGTCGGCCGATTTGAAAGAGGCGAATTGTGGATCGGATACCTTAAGGAGCTATAAGTGTAACGGAGTATCTTGGAAAATTGAGACGGCCACAATAGCAACATTCGAATTCAAAATTTAAAGCCCCCGAGAAAAACCATTAATGGCAATTGTAAAATTCTCAATGAACTTTCTGACGAGGATAGGTGTGATTTTGACGACATAACAGAACGAGATGGCTTTAATAATTCTGATGACCAAGACCACCAACCAGTTTTTCCTGGAGCAACAATTTTAAGTGGAACATTTATGTTACTACTTGCAGCGTTTTTCACAAAGTAAAACATAACAGGGGATTGAATTCAACAGCTTTTGAATAGTATTTCACTTGTTCTTTCTTCAGAAAACATTTTTTGCTTAAGTCTACATGCATACAAACAGTTTTTAATGAAACTCTGAAATCCTCTTGTTTATCACCATTATTGTCAACGATGTTTTGGATTCATTGAAAATATTAATGAATTTTGTCGTGAACCAGTTAAAAAGGAAAGTGACTACTTTTTGAATATACCAGGGATTTATCAGCTTTCTTATCTATTTTCGCAAGAGGGATTTTATGAATCATTACAATAGCGCTTCTTTAGGTATGTTGGTGATGGTGTCTATGAGGACATTTATGACGGAACATTGCATTATCAAAAAACATTGCTTTCTTGTTTAATACAAATGGTCAATGGAGCATCAGTTTTTTAAACTAGATCTGTCCAAACGGGACAAAATACCCCCGCTGGGTTTTTCAGAAATAAGTTTTTCCATTATAAAGAAATGTATTAAACAGGAATTATGAAATTTTTCTTTCAGTGACCTTGAAGTTTCCAAATGACCTTGGGTCATGGGCTATCTTTGTGTAAAATGAGAACCTATCTGAGAACCTATCTGTCCGTGTAAAATGAGAACCTACCAGGTTTATCCGTAAGAAAGATATGGACCGGACACAAATTATGAAATGTTTCTTCCAGTGGCCTTGAACATCCCCAAATGACCTTGGTTCAGGGCCATGACACCCCCTTAGGTCACTGGCAATCTTTTTTTCTGAAATGAGAACCAACAAAGTTTATCCATAAGAGAGAAATTACTGAAATACTGGCACACTCGACCAAGAGCACCCGATCTTGAAGAAATATTCAAAAACAAGCCAATCATAGCTTATAAAAAACATTAAAATTTAGGAGATCTCCTAACTAGTTCCAAACTAAAATGAATGTTTTAAAACATCACTAACTGGTCAATTACAATGTATTAAACCAGATCATTCATGATATTTTAAATTATTGTAACAGTCCTGCACATTTCTACAAACAACTTTCAATCATGTTTATAATATAAATAAACATAGCATGACATTGGGATATCCTTCAACCCTTACCCCTAAAAAACTTACTGGTATACAATAAATCAAAGAGAATAAATATACAATATTTGATTTACATATTGATAAGTTGATTCCTGATGATGGCGGACTTATATAACTAATTATAATTAGTTATTTAGAATATTTATATATTATTTGGCCTATTATCACACCGGCGAATCACTGAATTAGTGTCGGATCTAAGTGAACTCTGGGTTCGTGGCTTGATGGAAGTCCTTTTTAGCTCTACTGGTCAGAGACCAGAAGAGCTTATGCGATAGCAATGCGTCCGGCGTCCGTCCGTCCGTCTATCTGTCTGTAAACAATTTTTCACAACGCTACTCCTCCTACAATTTTGGTGTGATTTCAATATAACTTGGCACACAAGTAGACTATACTAAGATACAGATAATAGTGCATCGGCTTTCGATTTCGATGAACGGTGTTGCCATGGTTACTAAAAATAGAATTTTCTATGAAGGATACTCCTTCTACAGTTTTGGTCTGATGACAGTATAACTTTGTACTACACTATGATACATAGAACAGTGCATCATTTTTTGATTTCGATGAACAGTGTTACCGTGGTTAATAAAAATAGAATTTTCTGTGAAATTCCTTGAAATCGCTACTCCTACAGTTTTGGTTTGATTTCAAAATAAATTGGCACACAAGTTCACACTTCACAAAGATACATAACATAAAATATTGCAATGAGTACAAACAAGTAGAGCTACAGTCTCGACAGAGACATTTGGTTTATAACATGTTACGTCTGTAAAATGTCCGAAAGACTGTAACTGCTCTTGAATCGTCGACTTTCGCTTGCGATACTAACTTCCTTTCATTTGAACTAATCTAATTGATTTGTTTCGGCAATAACATTATCCCACTGATTTAATTTTGAACAGATAATTACTCTCTAAAAAACATAAAAATGGATGTTGATCATAATATTGATATACCAAGTAATCAAGAAGAATTTGAATATATGAGTTGCGTCAAGCGAAAAGGGACCTTCGTGACCAAATTTTCGAAAATCAGTTTTTCGCCGTTTCTGAAAGATCTAGTTTTTCTGAACATTTTGATACCAAGCTTTTTATTATATACCTTTGAAATTCTAATTAAAATTCCAATTTAAAACAATGCAAAATTTTAATCTTAACAAGATAACGCCGTAAAACGTTGAATAACGTCACATAACGTCATGTTGATAATTGGGACGTCATTAATGAAATACCCTTTTGAACTGGTTTTAAATCATTTTTTCTACTTGTATTTTAAAAGCATTTTTATTGTAAATTAGTGGTAACTTAAAGTTCTCGAAAAAATACACTGTAGACCTACTTTTTCCAGGGGGTCATTCAATTTCTGTTTAATCCACGGGAAGAAAATTACGCGGATGTTCTAGACTGGCATTGTATGCCTTACATTTATATTAAGTACGCTTGGAGAATTTATGGCCGCGTACGTATATAGTGTTAATACCACACGTGAAAAGGTACTTTTACAGTGATCTAAATGTACATGTACATATTGAAATAAATTTGTATTTGAAAGGATCTTGACCAGCTAGGACAGACCGCTGACCATTGATAAAAACAATAAAGTTCCCATCCTGAAATTACCTCGTAACAACATATTTTTCAAGATAAATAATTTACATGTAGTGTTCACGGAATTCACCGAGTTTCTACGATTGCTCGCAGTGGCATGGGGTAAAAAGAATATCTAACATCACTGTTCAGGCATGTAGTAAGGTCTTAAGGATTGATCCTGGTCAAAGTAATGTTATTTCTCTTTCGGTATAATCGGCAAACTCGCATTTCCAAAAAGCAAATTGAAGCAGTACCTAGATATTTTATGGTACTTCTCTGAATTAAATTTTGGGAGCGGTTGGGGATGAAACTTCAAGCTTCGTAATTTTTCACACTTCTTTCAAAAACGATTTCCCTTTATTTCATATTAATTGAAAATTATATTGAAATATAGAAAATCTAGAAAATTAGAAATTAAAATCAGAATAAACGTGTTTTTTATCCCCTCCAGTGATGCTACTTGCTTGTGTGAAAATT
>NW_026939240.1:0-60000 GCF_032062105.1 Saccostrea cuccullata | reverse complement strand
TAATGAAGATTGTAGGATAATATTTAAAAAGCGTATTTTAATTTTTTATAATCCTAACTTTTCTTTCTTATAGTCTGGTTATGGTAGGGTGTGTAATACTTAAAATAAAAAAAAGGTCAAGAATAATTTCCATCATTCCTGATTCTTCAAAGCAACTCCATTTCCGGAAAAGGTTATTTTACAGAGATAAAAAGGGAGTCATTGGGCAAAATTATTTCCAATAGTTCATAGACTTCATAAAATTAAGTGTTCGTAAAATATATAAGCAAATAATCAAAAATCCCAAATATCAAATTATCATGATACTCTCCATATATCGTAAATAAGTAAGAAAGAATACGGAGTTTTATTATTTACAAAACTTAATTGATGAAGTGAATTTCAAGACAAAAATCCGGTACTTCGTTTATTGATCAAATATATGAGCGATGTTTTATTTTAAAAATAGGGGGGGGGGGGGGGGGGTATGTACCCCGTGTTTTCAAAGTGGTTATGGTCAATCTAAAAAATATAAAGTATTAAATTAAATACGTAAAAATGAAAATTAACAAAAATTAATTTATCTTAAAAACGTGAGAAAGAAAAAAGACAAAAAAAATCGGAATTATACTTTGAAAGGTAATAAAACATTAACATCTATAAAAAAGGTGGGGGTGTCAAATTTCATTACAATATTATGTAAGATTATAATCTCAAGATGTGTTCATATTTATAGTATAGTATAGTATTTATAGTACATTTACAGTACTGCTTTTCCCTGAAGTTATCAGAAAATAAAACCAATGGCCTTCATGCGTCTGATTTTACATGGCCTTACGCCCTACAAAATATTTCGAATTCGCTCGTCAGTAAGTTTCGACTTCAACTTTACCTAAAGTCACCGTGTGTAGTTTTAATTTACTAAAATTAATTTAGGCAATGAATACAATACATGTACCACCACAAATTATATTTGAAAATGACCAATGTTAATTATCTTAACATTTAATTACGTCACCTCAGAGTGTTGCGCCAACGTGTACGTGTTATGAGTAAATATGGCAGTCCGTATGGGTTTCGCCATTTCATCATTTATGACATGGCTGTTTCTCAGCTGCTGCATTATTATTTTTTCCTGATATGAATTTACAAAATGCTGTTGCGATTGGTTTCAGATCTTAATGAGATAGTCAGGTACATTGATTTGTTGATGAACATTTTTTGACAGCTCAAGAATTAAACCATTCATAAACAATCAAAATTAAATAAGTTTACAAATTATTTTGGAAAATTACCAGTAAATCTATATATTGACGACATTAAACATTTTTTCAAGATAGTTTTAGACGTGTCTTTTTTAAAAATATATATATGTATTCCGATAATATAATTTTATTTTGTTTTATAACGTACAATTTATTTCATCGGCAAACGCACAAACGCGACGTCATGTCTTTAGAGCGCTATTGTGACGTAATTACGTTTATGTCACGAAGGTCCCTTTTCGCTTGACGCTTTGTACACATGTAGACTACACTATGATACATAGAACAGTGCATCAGTTTTTGATTTCGATGAACAGTGTTACCGTGGTTACTAAAAATAGAATTTTCTGTGAAATTCCTTGAAATCGCTACTCCTACAGTTTTGGTTTGATTTCAAAATAAATTGGCACACAAGTTCACACTTCACAAAGATACATAACATAAAATACTGCAATGAGTACAAACAAGTAGAGCTACAGTCTCGACAGAGACATCTGGTTTATAACATGTTACGTCTGTAAAATGTCCGAAAGACTGTAACTGCTCTTGAATAGTCGACTTTCGCTTGCGATTCTAACTTCCTTTCATTTGAACTAATCTAATTGATTTGTTTCGGCAATAACATTATCCCACTGATTTCATTTTGAACAGATAATTACTCTCTAAAAAACATAAAAATGGATGTTGATCATAATATTGATATACCAAGTAATCAAGAAGAATTTGATATATGCAAAATGAGCTAGAAGAAGAACAGTTCGACTGTGGATTGAATCTCACAGATATTGATTTAACCGATATCAAATCGGACAAATTTACTGATAGTGATACTGTGTCCATTGCTTGTGATAATTTCAGTGAAAAACTGAAAACACGACACCAGTTGGCCTGTGCCCGAGAGGGAATTTATTTTGCAATGAAAAAAAAAACCACATTAACACCTTTAATAAAGTGAAATGTTACCTGTCATCCTTATCTTGGAGATAGGACATTAATAATTTGTTCCAATCTCTGGGGAAGAAAAAATCTGATTCTCTGAAAAAGGAATTGATGCAAGAATGCATCAAATTCTATTCTATTTTGCGGTAAATGACTTGATTTAATCACAAAAAACACGGGGGACCTGACTGGGGTTGTATTGTTTATATGAGATTCATTACAGATTCCATTTAGAAATGTTTGATTTCTTGTTGCGAGAACTTAATGGAAGTCTAGGGTGTCATAATCGAGGGGGTTAAGCACTTGTCAAGCCAGAGAAACAGCTACCTTTTTTTTTAATTCATAGGAAATCAACAATCTAAGTATGGACATTTTTTTTACTTTCTATTTCCACCGTCCATGATATAATAAACCGTGTCTTGTACGCTGTTTTGGAGGGGTTTGTGAAAAAATAAGGAAACACGAGAAAGAAATACATTGTTATAGGTGTAAATCAGTGTTCCTTTTTTTTAAGCCGGGCTTACTGCTCAAAGAGCTTATGACATCATGTTCAAAGCAGGAAGTCCACCTTAATCTTAACCACCGGAATATTGTAGGACATTGACGCCGAGCTGATATCCTAGTTCAGGAGTGATGACAATGGTATCTTTGGTGGTCTAAGATGCTTCAGAGAAAATACAGAGGCGAACAAGGAATAAATTCATACCTTTGTGATTAAAGTAACACAGGGAAACACAATGCACAGGTTTAACTTGTTGTAGATGTTGCAAACAGGACATATTTAGCCTGACCCAACATGTCCTGCCCCAAGTCAAGAATGCAAGGTCACCAGCAAAGTTTTTTCGCAAAAAGTTGTAATCTACACCGAATGCTCACAGATATTCTGGACGAGACGGACCGAAGCAATGCTTTTAAATTGCAAGATTCTGAAGAAGTTTATACATTTACACTAACTATGGACAATTCACAAGAAACTCCTGAAACACTTACAGTTGATGGACCGAATCACCCAACAGTGACCACAACTAAAAAGAATCGCCCATCTTAATTTAGTATGTATTTTTTATCTTAAAAAATCGCCAATATTTCCATTTGTAACCTTAACTTGCTGCGATGACTCTGCAGATCGATGTTAAATAGAACTAATACTGCCACATTAAGCGACTTTTTGTCTGCTTTTCATAAAATAGAAACGTATTGTAAAATAGCTAAATAAAGCTATATTATTGTTTGTTTACCAGGTCCAGCACAAAACCCTGATAAAGACATATAACTTGATTCAGGTATTCTACGTAATGAATTTTTTTTTAAAATCTTAAACAAGAGGCCTACGGGCCTTATAGGTCACCTGAGTATCATGTAACAACTTTCCAGTGATTGTATTTGGTTCGTGTTGTAATCAAAAAGCGATGAAAAGGAGGCACCATTGCTTTTCAAAGGGCAGATTTCAAAGCATTAATTTATTTTTAGTCAAAGTAACCCCCTGATTCCCCTGAGTGTCTGATCCAACGGCCTTAAAATTATCTATTTTGAAAGAGACCCCTTTCTTCATTATAAGGCCAGCATTTTTTTATGTTTAGGTTTAGTTATGAACATGAGAATTTTTGATAAATCAATTATTAACTTTTGTACATTCTTTTTTCATGCCATTCTAATAGGCTCCTTACAACTGGACACATAATACTTACAAATAGGAAAGTAGAACATTTCATTGCTTATATGCAATAGCTACCACGGGCAGTTTAAAACCTTGGGGAGGAAAATAATTTACAGACAGATACTTTTGAAACGAATACATAATTATCTCACCAGCATGTCATTGTGCAGTAAAGTCGTCAACATTTCATTTGTCCTTTGAACGGGTGAACGTTTTGAATGGCACTCGTATCGATGAATTTTACACTAAAGCAAGCTCAGATCTAACTTTATTTACCCGCCGTTTCATCTTAAAACCGGAAGTGCGAGGTCGTAAATTTGAAATCTCCATCCCCACTCAAGTTTTAAGAAAAAAAATTGTTTAATTTTTTTCTGAAAATTCAAAACCTTGGGCGGAGGGTTTGTAAAACTGAAAATAAAATAAATCCTGGCCTTAAATATGTAATTAGGTCATTAGTATATTTACCAGGAGCAAAGGATAAGAATTCATGCATTTCACTATTAGAGCCCCACCCTAAAACAAGAACCCCTGACCCTGGGGCCATAAAATTCACGATTTTGATAGAGGCACTCTTGCTCATTATAACTATGTACTTAGTTTATTTAATACCCAGGAGCAGAGAGGAAGAATTTCAAAGAATTCATGTATTTTCACTATATAATCAAAAAAGCCCCGCCCTAACACCAGAACCCCTGAACCTGGGGCCATAAAATTCACAATTTTGGTAAAGGCACTCTTGCTCATTAAAACTATGTACGTAGTTGGTTTATTTAAGGTCATACGCAACGTAGTTTGAACTTTTTGGGATTCTTCTCTGGAGTTGAAGAGTTCCACTAAACGAAAGATCTGTGTGAATTAGTTTTAATGTCTATTAATGGATTTGTGCACCTCTTCTAAAACAATTTTTAATGAATTAAAATCTGGAATTTGTGTTTTATAATTTTTGTACATTTTTATTTGAATTATGCAAAAATTTTCAAAATTCGATATCTTTTCAAAACCTCTGGTAAGGCATGCTGATTTTTTGTCTATGAACATGTAATTATATTGTAAGTTTAAATTTGGAATACCTTTGAAATCTATCAGTAGGTAAGGTACGTTGCGTATGTCCTTAATACTCAGGAGTAGAGAAGATTTTCAAAGAAATAATGCATGTTCACTACCTACTTATTGAGCCCCGCCTTAGCACTTGAACCCCTGACCCCAGGGCCATGAATTTCACAATATTGGTAGAGGACTCATTGCTGATTACAATCATGCAATTAGTTTCACTGCTTGATGTCCAGGAGTAAAGAAGAAGATTTTTAAAGATTGCATTAATTTTAGTGGTTTTGGCCCCACCCCATTAGGCCCCAGGGGGGCCAGGGATCATGAAATTAACAATTTTTGTTCCCCTTCACCCATAGATGCTTTGTGTCAAATTTTGTTGAAATTGGTTCAGTGGTTGCAGAGAAGAAGCTGAAAATATTCAAATGTTAACGCACGACGGACGAAAACCGATAGCAATAGGTCACCTGACCTAAAAATCAAATACTGAAAGATGAGTTTTGAGTTATTGTCTGTAAATTCATCCATGCATGTAAAGTACTCAAGCACAAAGAAAACATAAAATCGTGTCGTGTAAGGAGACGTTCTTTTATTCTCTGATACCAGAGTGCTTTTCATGCAGGAGTAGACACACTGACAAAAACTCAGAACTCAACTTCCAGTATTTTATGTTTGATTTATGTTAGTCACGTAGGGCTGGGACGAATCAACTTTTTCTACATCGATACATATCACGATATTTAGCCACGATACGATATACATCACGATATGTTTTATTGCTTATAAAATCTTTTTTTTGGCAGTGAAATAAACAGATTGTTCCTTTGCAAATGAGAATAATCTATTCAAAATAGTAGTTTACATGTTGTAAAACAAAAATATTTTACTCCCTCTTCTAGTGTAACATTTGTAAGCAATTCATCTGATCCCTCTCTGCAATATGGCCCTGAGTGCTAGCTATAGGACAACATTTGAAGTCCTCCACCGTCAAGTGGTGCCACGTCTCCATATGAGTGAAAAATTCTCCTCGAGAGGGACGTTAAACAACAAACAATCTGATAAATCAATATCTCTAAAGTCCACGTTATATAGCTACTATGTAAGGCGCTATATGAAGGCAGTAGAATATTTGATTGCAACCTGAACAAACCTTCGTGAACAAAGCGGGGTCGAATCCCACAGTCGAAGGAGACTGGTTCTTCGGACGAGGTCCCATTTGCTGTCAGAATAGAGCACCTCTCCTCATTGGCCTTCAGTGTCCAATATAGGACAGAATTTGCAGTTCTCCAACGGTAATAAGTGGCGTCTCTAGAAGAGTGAAAAGTTTTTGAGAGGTATGATCAACAATATACAATTAATCATCCATTCCCAAGAGCTCCTCTGGTCTGAGAGTAAAAACCCGTTTTAAAAATATCACGAATAGTTTGAGAACGATATACCTCGCTCCTACTGAAATCTCTCGGAGAGATCGTGCAACAAATATTCGGTTTGATGAGCACTGGAAGTCCTTTCTGGAGTTTATGTTATGAGAGGACAACGCTTTCAATGTGTCTACTTTTGATTTTATAGGACGTTTATATCCGTTACACAAGATGTTAGGAGTCGCTCCTTCTGTCGTATGTCGCGGGTTTGACTAGCACTGTGGGACATGGAGACTGGTGTTTCGGATAATGTAGTAAAATATAGACATATTTTACTATGAAATAAATGTCGCCTACCTTAAAGTAAGTATACATCTAAGGTGACGACCAATGAATAAATTCTACATGGTGAATACGGTACAGGAAACAACCAAACAAGGGAAAAGGTAACACACACGTGGTGACTGGTTTGAGGACTGGACTTGACTGACTAGGGAAGCATGCTGGCCAGCACGGGTGGATGAGTATGAGGTCAGGGTGAAAGGTCATAGGGAATACATTAACATACACAATTTCACTACATTCCTCCCCGTTTTATTTAATAAATCTAGGGGCAATTACTGTAATTTACTTCGAGGAATGTTTAACCAGAAATATATAAATTTTATCTTATATGGCATGGAAAACGTATTAACTAATTCATGTATCCACATGAACTTGGACGGAATTACATCCAGCACCTTAGTTCTGCAGGATAAACATGTTTGTATGTGGCAAGATTTATTAAAGTAAGTTAATATACGAATTATGATAATCCACATGTAACTTAATTCCACATTGGATCAAATGACCATGTTTAGCCATACGCATTCCATGTTGTATGTTATACATTTTCTATGTTTTAACACTTAATATAGCCAAAAGGAATATAACTTACCTATGACCTAACACTGACCTACTTCCATGAGAGTCCTGAAACTGAATGGATTCATGACATATGGTTTTAGTCAAGTGAGATTCAGTTGTACCAGTATATAACTTAATCGTGTATACAACTGATTTACTTAATTAAATTGTGCAAGAGTGCAGTAATATATGTTAGCTGACTTAACAACAATCAGATTAACTAAACTGCTGTGATGTATATTACTGCTAATTAACTTAATATGATTATATTTTAATGTATGTCCGTCACTTTAAATATGTCAATGCCTAAATACTGTACTTTAAAACTTATACTTAGTAACTGAACTTAAGCTTAAGAACCTAAACTAAGTAAACTATATATTTTCTTACTACCTATCCTGATAACTAAACTAACTAGTGCTAATTGTAACGGGGACCGTTACAGATGTTCCCCAAACGCTCCCCACCTCCCTTTTGGTGCCATATTCCCTGTAATCTCTATTAAATAAGAAAAACTTTATGGAATTTAGACTTAATGTGTCTTCCAGAAAAATACAAAATATATTTAAAAATAGGCATTGCACGCGTGTTCATTTGCGTAGCGACCATATTATCTTGTCTACACTATCTAAAATTTTAATATACTTAATATCAAAACATTTAATCCATAAGTATTAAAAAATACACTCATTCGAATGTATTTTTAATTTTACTTATTTTGCGTGCACACACGTGCAAGCACGTGCATAATGACTACACCTTCTTTTAGAAGTCCCTTATATATATCTATGTTCTAAATCCCATCCTGTTTCGTTGAAAAACAAAGGAGTTATAGCCATTTGAATTTTCAGCCAATCAGATTGCAGCACATACATGCGCGTGATTTCATAAAATTTTATCTTTATCGTATTGAAGGGTATCTAAATGAATGACTATATTTTAAAATTCCAAACAGTTCGTCAAAAAACAAAGGAGATATAGCCAAATAAAGTTTCAGCCAATCAGATTGCAGCACACGTGCATGCGCGTAATTTTATGAATTTTCCTATATCATATTTTAATATATCCCAATGCATGACTATGTTTCAAATTTCAATGCATTTCGTCAAAAAACAAAGAAGATATAGCCATTTAAAGTTTCAGCCAATCGGATTGCAGCACACGCGCATGCGCATGCTTTCATGGAAATTTTTATATATCATGCTGTAGATCTTTATAATGTAGGACTATGCTCAAATTTTCAAAAGATTATGACAAGAAACAAGAAAGATATTGAGACTTTAGTTTCAGCCAATCAGAGCGAAGCGCACGTGCATGCGCGTGAGATCTTGCTATTTTGACCATGCCATCTTGTCTATACTACTAATGGATCCTTATATTATGAGTTTCAAAAAAATTCTTCCAAAAAAAGAAAAGTTACAGTAATTTCCATTATATTGGTCATTTCTCGTGTTGCACGTGCGCGCTCTTGCAAGCACGTGTGCGCAAAATGACCTTCGTTCGGCAAATCTACATAACATGTCTACTGACCCTAAAAACATTTTACCTTAGTCGGATGTATAGTTTACAAGATCACTCGATGACAAAATTTTCCCAGGAATAATAATAATAATAATAATAATAATAATAATAAGAAACAGAGTAAAAACAATATGTTCCCCAACTTCGTTTGGGGAACATAACTAAACATGCTAAAGAAGGTGCGCTTCCTAAATTGTCGACTAAAGATAGGATAAGCCAGGAAATATAATTATCAAACGTATTTACAAAACATATTCCGAATCAGTACCGTCACTTTCTATAATTAGTTAGTCGGGTACAGAAAATGTACAACAAATAACTATATACAAACCATGTAACGCAATCCGCCCAATACCGTCACTGAGAAAGGTCAGCCTAGTATATATTCGGAAAGATTGGGTTATTTACATAAAGCAATCCTGCCTAATACCGTCACTGAGAATGGTCAGCCGGGCATCTGACGGAAAGCTTATATGTTGCATGATTACACCAGTCCTTGTTTGGTTATTCTTAGACATTCTTAGGAACTGGATCAAGAACATGCAACAGGATAGATCATTGCATATTTACGACTTAGGTATTGCCTGAATATGCTTTACCCAGATCAGATCTCCGTGGAACAGTGAGAGGAACTACATCATCTAAGTCACAGCGCCAGTAGTTAATTCCACCACAAACCAAGTCTTCAATGTTGAAGTTTGACCTGTAAAAGGGACAAGCTACGTCTATCCTAGATGATGCGTCTGTATTAGAATGCCATCCCTGTGTACAGTCATGTTGTATTTCTGTCCAACGAGCTAGCTGGCGTACATATGGCAAAGCATCTTCCCAGCATCGAAAGAAGTTACGAAAAAGACTATTACTGCCAAGAAGTTCCTTACTATAATTGTGCAGTAGCATCGTTGTTTAGATGACAGGGTACGTTAAATTAGCATAAGCGATAGTTCTCTCTTCACCATCTTGGACTTAAGATTGATAAATAAATGTAACTTATGGAGATCAATACTCTATATTCTGCACTATTTTTACATCTACAAACTACACTTACACTATTTCCCCTCCCTTTTATTTTAAAATAAGAGAAGTAGTAATACAGGTCTAACTGTTCTAAGTATTTAATGTAGAAAAACTAGAACTTATGTAATGTAGTTTGTACATATATAATTAGCTATACTGGTGTATTGACTATAGTACACAAATTACTAAAAGTACTAGAATTGTGTAGGCAAGTCTATTAATAATTCCACTAAACAAAAATGATTAAACTGTACTGCAAGTTATAGTTATAATAATCACTTGTGTCGGTAATGTTAGTAAGCTAAGTATCATGATTCACTTAGTAGATATCTAGACTGATTATAAATTATATCAAAATATAAGAACTAAATACTGTAAGTTAAATTAGTCAATTACCAACTAGTATCAGTTAAGAGTTAACAACCAGTTCTTGTTTTAATGTTAGTTACTCAAATTATAAATTAATTAAATTCGACTAAAGTCAGATTCCAGTAAAACTAATATCACTAGCATCACAGTCTACTAACTAATGAGTTTAAGACTTAATATTACCCGGTAAGTAGAAGAATACTAAAATTGAGTTGATTACTACACTAATTTGATATTAAGGTTAACTAACACTAAATTTTTATGCGCCCGGATCGATAGATCCCGGGCGTACATTGTTTTTGTCCTGTCTGTTTGTCTGTTTATCTGTTTGTCTGTTTGTCTGTCTGTCTGTTGCCAACTTTTACCTTGGCCATAACTTTTGAACAATAAAAGATAGAGACTTCATATTTGGTATGCATACTCGCGGATCGATAGATCCCGGGCGTATATTGTTTTTGTCCTGTCTGTTTATCTGTTTGTCTATTTGTCTGTCTGTCTGTTGTCAACTTTAACCTTGGCCATGACTTTTGAACAATAAAAGATAGAGACTTCATATTTGGTATGCATACTCCACTAATAAAGTCCTTTCAAATGACATCAAGGTCAATGACCTTGTGACCTTGACTGTGACCTAAATGCTAAAAATAGCTTTTTCCACTGTTTGTCATAACTTTTTAGCTCACCTCGACGAAGTCGAGATGAGCTTATGCTATACCCCCGGCGTTGGCGTCGGTGTCGGCGTCGGCGTTAGCGTCGGCGTCCCAGGTTAAAGTTTTAGGAGCAAGTCCATTCCCAAGTAACTATAAGCCCTATCTGATCCAAACTTGCATGGATGTTGCATCTAGGGATGTACACTACCAGACTTGCTTCGGATGCTGGATCTGACCTACATTTTCTAGATGAGTGACCAGGTTAAAGTTTTTGGAGCAGGTCCATTCCCAAGGAATTATAAGTCCTACCCAGACCAAACTTGCATGGATGATGCATCTAGGAATGTACACTACCAGACTTGCTTCGGATGCTGGATCTGACCTACATTTTCCAGATGAGTGACCAGGTTAAAGTTTTTGGAGCAAGTCTATTCCCAAGGAACTATAAGCCCTACCTGAACCAAACTTGCATGGATGATGCATCTAGGGATGTACAATACCAGACTTGCTTCGGATGCTGAATCTGACCTACATTGTCTAGATGAGTGACCAGGTTAAAGTTTTTGGAGTAGGTCCATTCCACAGGAACTATAAGCCCTATTTGGACCAAACTTGCATGGATGATGCATCTAAGGATGGACACTACCAGACTTGCTTCGGATGCTGGATCTGACCCACATTTTCATTCCCAAGTAACTATAAGCCCTACCTGAAGCAAACTTGCATGGATGATATATCTAGGGATGTACACTACCAGACTAGTTTCAGATGCTGGATCTGACCTACATTTTCATTCCCAAGGAACTATGAGCTCTATTTGGACCAAACTTGCATGGATGATGCATCTAGGGATGGACACTACCAGACTTGCTTCGGATGCTGGATCTGACCTACATTTTCATTCCCAAGTAACTATAAGCCCTACCTGAACCAAACTTGCATGGATGATGCATCTAGGGATGGACACTACCAGACTTGCTTCGGATGCTGGATCTGACCTACATTTTCATTCCCAAGTAACTATAAGCCCTACCTGAACCAAACTTGCATGGATGATGCATCTAGGGATGGACACTTCCAGACTTGCTTCGGATGCTGGATCAGACCTACATTTTCATTTCCAAGTAACTATAAGCCCTACCTGAACCAAACTTGCATGGATGATGCATCTAGGGATGGACACTACCAGACTTGCTTCGGATGCTGGATCTGACCTACATTTTCATTCCCAAGTAACTATGAGCCCTACCTGAAGCAAACTTGCATGGATGATGTATCTAGGGATGGACAATACCAGACTTGCTTCGGATGCTGGATCTGACCTACATTTTTCATTCCCAAGTAACTGTAAGCCCTAGCTAAACCAAACTTGCATGGATGATGTATCTTAGGATGCACACGACCAGGCTTGCTTCGGATGCTGGATCTGACCTACATTTTCATTCCCAAGTAACTATTAGCCCTAGCTAAACCAAACTTGCATGGATGATGCATCTTAGGATGGACACTATCAGACTTGCTTTGGATGCTAGATCTGACCTATATTTTCCATACAAGAGCCCAGGTTAAAGTTTTGGGAACAGATCAATCCGAATGAACTTGAAGTCTTTGATATCTGTAGTTTTAACAGTTATGAATATTTGTTTACACAATACATGTTTTTCACACTACATGCATAGAAATGTGTATATACCATGTAGAGGGTTAAGCATAACTTGCAAGAATATTGTTGTTGGGATGAATACTTAATATTAAGAAAATATGATGTAGGATTTGCATTACTTAAATTGATAACATTCGTCGAGGTGAGCTTCGTAATCTTTGATTACCTATGTTTAACCATAGGAGATAGGGACTTCATATTTGGTATGCATACTCCACTAATAGAGTCCTTTCAAATGACATCAAGGTCAATGATCTTGTGACCTTGACTGTAAACTATATGCTAAAAATAGCTTTTTACACTTTTTGCCATAACTTTTGAACCATAGGAGATAGGGACTTCATATTTGGTATGCATACTCCACCGATTAAGTTCTTTCAAATGACACCATGGTCAATGACCTTGTTACCTTGACTGTGATCAATATGCTAAAAATAGATTTTTTGAACTTTGTTGCCGCCGGGCGCATAGTGTTTCACAAACACATCTTGTTCCTTTCCTATTTTGGAGAATGGAAAGATATTTATCTAATTGACTAAGCCTTATTAAAACCAACACACAAAGTATAGTAGAACTATAGTATATAACTCAATAAACTCTGGGTATAAGCATTTCAGGTTTATTTAAGCAAATGATCTATAATGTCAATGTGATGGGCCATGGTACAACCCAGCACTTGTTCTCAAGTGGCAGCCCAGATGGAATGCCCAGCCCAGTGTCTACAAAGTAGAGTACACAAACAAGGTACTCTCTGTATGTGAGAGGAAGGCCCTTGTCGGCAGCACTCCAAGTAAACCCGGTTGAGCCACCTGTGCTGTCACTTTCGGTGATGGTGTTAAAGTACACAGCTGGAGCTGGGACAGACAGTGTGGAATCAGCATTCAGCGCTTCACTAATTTCCTTCTGTTGTGGATCCAGTAGTGAAGAGGTTGCTGTTTCCTCATGTTCTATAACCAGCTCTTGGTAGGAGGACATCTGTAGATTGCTGGATGCCTGAGCATTTACAACTGACTTGTTATGCTCGGGCGAAGCATCGCTCCTAGGAGGCTGTGTATCAGGTGTCACGTTCTGTGCATCTAAAGTCAAATCCAGGAATGGTTGGCAGTCAGAATCTGGAGTTAAATGGCAACCAGCAGTTGATTGCTCACTACTCGGTAGCCATAACTCAGATGAACTGCATTCAGGAACATCTTTGTCCTCTTTGTCTGGAGTTGTTTGACTACTAGCAGTTGAATACTCACTACTCTGTAGCCATAACTCAGACTCACTGCCATCTGTCTCATCTCTGTCCTCTATCTCTGGAGTTAAATGGCAACCAGCAGTTGAATTCTCACTACTTGGTAGCCATAACTCAGACGAACTGTCATCAGATTGGTCTCTGTCCTCTATGTCTTCTGTATGTGGAATTCCAGGAACTTGGGAATCATCCTGTGACACCATGGTATTCCACTGCATACTAGCAGGTGATATATCACCACTCCGTATTTGTGGAAACCCTGGTGGACAGCAGTAGTACTGCACTGCTGTACTGCAGTAGGCAGGTCAGATGCACAGCTGCTGGCGTCTCCAGGTTTCAATGGTGAAGAACCATGTGATAGTTCCTGGCCATAGTTATCAGGAATTTCATTTGTTGACATAGCAGGACATTGTACAGCTACCCCATTCTGTGAGTTTGCCAATGGTGGTGGTGGCATTGGTGGTCCTCCATACATGCATGGCTGTGGGTATTGCTGTTGAGATACCATGTATCCAGGTGGGAACATTCCAGGATATGTGCCATAAGCATATGGTATGCCGGGATATGGCTGTGGTGGTCCAAGGAATGGTTGAATGTATGGTCCACCATATCCAGACAATGGCACAGGGTAGTTCCCAGGCACTGGTACACAAGGAGTTGGATACCCGTATGGATTAAGAGATGGCAGGTATGGTCCACCATAGAATCCAGGAGGTGCTGTACAAGGTATCATTGCTGGATTCATTTTGTTGCTTTCAGTAGTTCAAAGTTACGGAAATACCGGCGACGCCAATGTAGTAAAATATAGACATATTTTACTATAAAATAAATGTCGCCTACCTTAAAGTAAGTATACATCTAAGGTGACGACCAATGAATAAATTCTACATGGTGAATACGGTACAGGAAACAACCAAACAAGGGAAAAGGTAACACACACGTGGTGACTGGTTTGAGGACTGGACTTGACTGACTAGGGAAGCTTGCTGGCCAGCACGGGTGGATGAGTATGAGGTCAGGGTGAAAGGTCATAGGGAATACATTAACATACACAATTTCACTACAATAATAATGCGACACGGCTCGAAACGTCAACAAAGTTTGGGTTCGGATATATAACGAACCAAATGCGTAATGTAGCATAACCTCCTCAGTTTGAAGAATTCACAAAAGAAATCCAAAATACTAAGACACTATGAAGATTATTTAAATAATAAAATGCTTTCTTTGTTTGTTGTTACAAGAATGAACGGAAGCTGCTGTTGCAGAAAAAAAAACATAAACCCGCCACATAACCCGCGTAATTTTTTTTTTTGCAATAGCTGCGACCGTTCATTCCAGTAACAACAAACAAAGAAAGCATTTTAGTGTTTCTATTTATATCTGTTTAAATGGAAGAAGGATTGAAAAGATTAATTATTGTATTAATGATGCGAACATCTTTATACATTTCATTGATGGAACAGCCACTGATTAAGAAATCTGTAGTGGCGACCTGCCTTTTGTAGTTTATGCAGTGATGAACGCAATGGGGTTTCTTAAGAAATAAAGGAGAAAATATTCAGTAAATGTAAATATTAAAATATTATGATGATGTGGGATTGTTGATAGAACAAGGAAATTAATAATATATAAATTCAAACACCCATTAAACTATTTGTTACCCTAATATTATTAAAGAAAATTACTGGTGAAGTTTTTGTATGATAACTTTGGTAAATAAATTGTGGAGAATCAACGCCACCAACAGCTTTCTATAATCTGGTATTATCACCTGTAACTCGGTGTAAAAACATCATCAGTTCTAATAAGTTAATTCCTATTCAATAAGGGTAATGTTTCAAGAATTCTATAAGCGCACCAAGTATAATCCAGATTTCACCTACCGGTACTAGTATTAACTATAAAATCACCAGTTTAAATTAACAAATGATCAAAAATTTACCAATTCACGATCAGCTCTTAGTTGGGCCTCTGACATCTTCGGGATTCTAGAAAAACAGCAAAGTCTAATGGTCTTTGTTACGGTTTTTAAACGCGGAAGCTGCAGTCCAAGTACTTATCCCACCAGGAGATCCCATCTTTCCATTTAGCCTGCTTGCTTAGATTTCGGCTGAACAATACACAGATCTTATCAATGCAACTTTTTGTCTGACGCCGTGTAAAGCTAGGAATATTTTCTTTCTTAGAATTAAGATTGTTTTACTTATTTAATGTCTAACAAAATTAATTAAAAACTTTTAAAATATTACCAAAGTTTTATATGACTGTATAACATTACCCCCTTCCTAAGACTTCTTTAGTCCCTAAATTTACTACAACTTACTACATGGGTGCTTAAATGAATGGAAAGTTAAAGTTCATACAAACATATTAACAAACATTTGTGAGCTCCTTTGTTTATATCAAATGTTGATGATAGGACTTAAAAAACTGATTTAAAAAGATCAAAATTTATCATTTCACTAGAGCTTAAAAAAAACAAAACAAAACAAAAGAGCCCGTGTTTCAAGAATAGTACAATTATTCCCCTAACAGTTTTACAGTTGACACAAATGTCACAATTTTTTTCATTAGTAAACCCCATCAAGTTTATTTTTCACAAAGTTCCTTTTTACACTGGCACGCACTTAGTTTCCTTTTAATAATTTTATCAGTCCCTCAAGTTTGTAAAATTTGCTCTCGAAGCTCAAAGCGTGGATTTGACCTCTCTCGTCTGGTAAGGTTGTACGTCTCCATTTCTTAGGTAATTCAGAATAATGTGGAAGAACTTTGGATCTATGTCAATGAAATACGTTGGTGTTGAAGTTGATCCTGGCAAGGGCTTGATGGTATCAATTCCTGCAAAGATACTCCCTTCTGCACTTTTTAAGGTGTATATGCTCACTTTAAATCTATTACCACCAACATCTAAAATCAAGTGATCTTGCATCTTCTTAAGATCAATATCAGACTCTTGTATTCTTGGAGGAAATGTCAAAAGTGTCCTCGTCAAACTGGATCTCCTCTTCCGGTGATAGAAGGAAAATTGTATCTTCCTGCAATCACCCTGCAATTTTATAGGATCCTGACAGGGTAAAAAACCTTATCAGTAGGGATGTCAAAATGGTCTGTAATTGATATTCGAATATTCGATAGGAGTATTCGAATATATTCGAATATTCGATAAAATAAATGCATTTTGCATTATAAAATACATATTTTCACTCTCCTGTTAAACAGTATAAGTTTTATGCCATTATTTTGGAATAAAAACTCATGTAGAGTTCGGTAAATGCACTGCAATTACATTTTTTAAAAAAATTTATTGAATAGACTTATACATCCAAAATGTAATCATTATGATTGTTTTTTTGAAAATTCAAAAGATTCTTTATTATTATTAGTAGTATTCTTTAGTAGTAATAGATTAATTGATCGTCCTACCAAAGTCTACACTGATAACTCCTATAAATTTTTACCAATCAGAACAAATATTTAACGGTAAAATATTACAAGCAATTACTTTTTGCTAATTATAATTTCCTGATAATGATTTTTAATGATATTTACATAAACATAAACGTATGCTTACTGTAAAACTGTGTCTTTACAACAATACAATTGTTGTAAACTGGAAACTATTATACTACTAATTAAGTGAACAAATAAATAAATTACTCTAATAGATACAATATTCACACCTTTGAGGTAATCAAAGAGGACAGTTTTTTTATTTTGTACAAACTTGATTCAATTTCTAATAAAACTTGTCAAGTTTTTCTCTCTATATAATGCTTGTATACTTAAAAACGAATATTCGAATCATAAATTTATATTCGAATATCAACTCATCGAATGAATATTCGAATATTCGTTGACATAAGTTATCAGGCTTAAGGAGTCCATGTCATCAATCATGATTTGGTGTTGAAGACAAAGATTTAAAATAATTTTTAAGTAAAATTCTCTCAGAAATTACATAACTGTTTTATAAATTGGGGTCTTTTGGGTGTATATTCTGAAATTCAATTTCTATCAAGAAAGAAATTTTTCATTATTATTTTTTTTCCATGAAAATGATTCAATTTATTTATTTTCATCCATATATACTTGCATACGGAGTATTTATATCTCAGTTGATTCAATACAGAAGAGCATGCTCTACGTATGAACAATTTCTTAAACGAGGTAAATTATTGACAAGCAAGTTGATGAAACAAGAATATCAACAGTCTTGTTTAAAGTCATCATTTCGTAAATTTTTAATTTTTATGGTCGATACAATGACCTTGTAATACAATGAAAGGAATACAATTTATCATTGAATGAAATGCTGACTGACGTTTTTCAAACCAATTGTTTGTCCATTATTTATACACTGAATTGACCACGGATTTTTCCGTTATTTCCTGATTATGACAACGAGCACACGGTGGGTGTGACCGATCGGCAGGGGATGCTTACTCCTCCATGGCACCTGATCCCACCTCTGATGTTTCGGAGGTCCGTGTTTGCTCTGCTCTTATTTTGTATATTGTTTAATGGACGTTGAGATTGAATACTGTTCGTTATTTCCATATCTTTCCTTGCAGTGATACTTCAAGAAGGTTTCTGAAAAACTTTCATGGCTGTACATATTTCACTGTATTAGTCCGTAACGCATGACCACCATATTGTTTTTTTAACACCTTTTTTGACAACAGAATTTTGTCCAATTTTCATGGTTTTTTAACACCTTTTTTGACAACAGAGTTATTGCCCTTTGCTTTTCCACTGCTACTTTTACAAGTTCCCAGCTGTGTTGAAAATAAAGGACAACTTGAATTGTGCCTGGGAAACTTTTTTTCATTTTTTTCTTGAGACATGTGTAGGATATATTTAAAATGATGCATAATATTTATACACCCGCTCCGAAGGAGAGGGGGATATACTGTTTGACCCTTGTGTGTCTGTCCGTCTGTCTGTCTGTGTGTGTGTCCGTCCGAAACAGTTTTCTTATCAACTACTCATCGTACATGCTTGAAATTTTAACACAATCCTCTATGAGGCATGCCATATGGTGGATTACATTTTTGTTTAAATCCCATGTCAACTTCCTATTTGTCTGTGCGTCTATCCGTTTCATGCATAACAAATTTTCGTCGCAGTTTTCTCAGCAACTACTCATCGTACATGCTTGAAATTTTAACACAATCTTCTCTGAGGCATGTGGTTGGATATATTTTTGTTTAAATCCGATGTCAACTTCCTGTTTGTCTGTGCATCTATCCGTTTCATGCATAACAAATTTTCGTCGCAGTTTTTTCAGCAACTACTCAAGGTAGATGCTTGAAATTTTAACACAATCTTCTCTGAGGCATGCCATATGGTGGGATACATTTTTGTTTAAATCCAATGTCAACTTCCTGTTTGTCTGTGCGTCTGTCCGTTTCATACATAAATTTTCGCCACATTTTTCTCAGCAACTACTCAATGTAAATGCTTGAAATTTTAACACAAACTTCTCTGAGGTATTCCATATGGTGGGATACAATTTTGTTTAAATCCGATGTCAACTTCTTGTTTGTCTGTGCGTTTGTATTTTCATAGCAGTTTTCTCGTTAAATTTTCATAGCAGATGCTTGAAATTTTATTACCGACTTTGTAGAGGCATGCCATATGGTGGGTTTAATTTTGATATGAATCTCATGTCAACTTCATCTGCCTGTAATTGAACTTGTGTAAACAGTATATTAACATGATAGTGCTTATTTACATCAGAGCGGGGGTATTACTAGTGAGCATTGGCTCACGGATTTCTTGTTTGTTTCTGTGCTCATATTAACAAAATTTGCTTTATGAAGCCTCATATCAAGTTCAGGACAGATTATTCAGACAAACTCTTGTCAAAGATCTTAGGTCATGTTTATTTTAATGAAATAAATTAATTTCACCGCATAGTTTTTAATATTTTGTTCAAATGATTTGAAGTGGAAAATATTTGTATAGAATAATATAAGGATTGTTTCGTACGGGCAGACTTTTGAACATCACAGAAGGTTTGCGATTTCTTTACAATTCGCACAAATATTAATATTAAAGCCGCATAATCCGAAACAGGCACATATTATCTTACACAATAAAAGTACGTCATTTCTTAGATAATTTACAAACATAAATCATTCTGAGGCAGCTGAAAGCAATTGAAAATCAGACAGAGCTCACTATTAGTGCCCTTGACGCTATGAGTATGCTTCATCAAGCCTGGGCAAAAGTCTCGGAGAAACAATTCAGAATTGTTTCGACATGCCAACTTCAGTGCACCCGAAGAAAAGGCCGTGTCCGAAGATGAAGACCCTGACGATGACATCCCCTTGGCTGCCCTCCGCTTGAGAATTTCCCTTGATGAGTATGCTGGAGTTTATGACAACGTAGAGACATCTGAGGCCACTACAGACACTGCGATTGTAGAAAATATCCTTTTTGGCGGGAAGAAACTGTGACGAAGACGCCAGTGAAGATGAAGAAGACGACGTATTGTTAATAGACAATAAATATATATCAATTATTAGACAGAGACAAATTGAGTGAATTGATAAATTGAAAGAGAACTGCTAAAAAATGAAATTGTGTATGAAAATGAGAGCAAGGAATATTCATTTAATGAATTAATTGAGAAACAATAGAGTTATGTCCTTTGTCATGGACGGCAGGCTTTTCTGGTCGCTCCGAGTACATTGAATTTATTTGCTTATTTTGCCTATTCTGGAGTGCTGTATGCTGTTAAAATAGCGTTATTACTACTGTGGTTTGTATGCTGCAACTAAATACAACGATCTGTGAGTATCAAATTATATAATATCTTGAATCATTGAAAATCAAAACGGCAACAAGTAGTAAATCCAGCTGAACACTACTCAGCCCTACTCAGTATGCAGAAGGTTCAAAGAAACCTGTCGATACACTTTTCGACAAAATTTTACAAGGGTTTTACTCATGAAGATGTAATAGACGGTGTAAAAGAAAAGATTAACATTGATGATATAAAAGCAATTCAGATTACAGAAAAGGAATGTTTTGTAACTCTAAAAAGTGAACAAACAAAAGAAAACTATTAATGTCCGGAGTAACGGTAAAAAATCGAACAGTCTCATTGTATGAGGTTGACAAACAAATCACGAATGTGACAATCAAAGATGCCCCTATTGAACTACCAGACACCTTCATAACTACAAATATGATGCAGTATGGTCAGGTAGTTGCAGGCTGCATCAAGCATGGCACTATTAAAAATACGTCCATTGAAAACGGCACACGTTACTTGCAAAGTTGCAACATTGTGAAATGGTAAATATAATACAAATAATAAATCTGAAATAATCAAATGTTCTTTTACTTCGAATGAATTAAAATACTGGTTCTGGTCTTAAAAATATTAAAATACAATTTAGCAGAAGTGGTCATCAATCTTCCCAAGAAGAGTTTTGTTCTTTGTAACTCTTACACTACCAGTCTCTGTTTTTTCTTCCAAAACATATGCGAAACCTTCAAAGGCTGAACGGTCTTAATTTCTGCATACATACTACCCTCGCACTTTTTTAGAGTGCATCTGCTCACTTTAAATCGATTACCACTAACATCTAGAATCAAGTGATTTTGCATCTTTTTTAGATCAATATTAGAATGTTTTTTTTTGTCTCCTTGGAGGATATTTCAAAAGTTTCCTCGTCAAACTCAATCTCCTCTTCTGGTGAAGGAAGGGAAATTGCATCTTCATTAAGACTTCTTTTTCTAAATATTTCCCTTTGGTTGCTTTTGGTTTGTCTTGGTAATTTAATTTGCAAAATCTCATTTGGCAAAGTCTTTAGGCAATAATCTTTAAACATTTTCTCTGCATTTTCTCCCTCTGTTTTACGCCTGTAATGTAAATATAAACTTCTGACATCAGGGCCGCATGGAGAATGGTCCTCATTCTTCTTTCTAAATTTTCTTTTCCAGACATGATTAATCGATCAGATCGGTAATCAATCACTTATCGATTGTAATCGAACACTAATCGATTGATTACTTATGGTCATCGATCAAACTCCTCAGGAAGTTTGATCAATTAGTGATGATTACTTTTCGATCGATAATTGATCGATAAATTCATTAACAAAACATAAATACAATAAAAACTACATGTATCTGATCTATCTGATCTGACACTTGCACAATATATTTAATTTTATGCGAGTCCCAGCCCTAATTTCATTTTTTTTCTCTCGTGGTCTTGTTATTTTGCACTCTGAAACCCTGTGATTTTTGTCATGGCTTTTGAAACATAATTTGTCTCCCACTTCATGTCAGATTAGAAAGGTTTCACTGAATCATAATGCCACAAAAATTAATGTTTGCTGCATTCTGATTTCAAAGAATTATTGAAGTATAATGTGAAGGACTTTGGAAAATTATTTAATGTATCTTAGTTTAGTCTACTTGTGTGCTAAGTTATATTGAAATCAGACCAAAACGGAAGGAGGAGTAGCGTTTTAGAGGAATTTCACAGAAAATTCTATTTTTAAAAACCATGGCAACACCGTTCATCCAAATCAAAAAACCAATGCACTAATTTATGTATCTAAGTGTAGTCTACTTGTGTGCCAAGTTATATTAAAAACAGACCAAAACTGTAGGAGGAGTAGCGTGTTAAAGGAATTTCACAGAAAATTCTATTTTTAGTAACCATGGCAACACCGTTCATCCAAATGAAGGATATGAAATAACGAACAGTAATCAATCTCAACGTCTATTAAACAAATATACAAAATAAGAGCAGAGCAAACACGGACCTCCGAAACATCAGAGGTGGGATCAGGTGCCATGGAGGAGATAGCATCCCCTGCCGACCGGTCACACCCGCCGTGTGCTCGTTGTCATAATCAGGAAATAACGGAAAAAAATCCGTGGTCAATTCAGTGTAAAATCAAAAACCGATGCATTTTATATGTACCTTAATGTAGTCCACTTGTATGCCAAGTTATATTGAAATCAGACCAAAACTGTTAGAGGAGTAGCATTTTGAAGAATTGCTTACAGACAGACGGACGGAGGACGGACACGTTACTATCGCATAAGCTCTTCTGGTCTTTGACCAGTAGACATAAAAAATGAAGTTTAGGACTAAAAAGGGACATAGCACTACATATTTAAATATTCTATTGTTTCTTTGAAGTTCCTCATAAGTATGTACCTGATGGCTGAGAGGACTTCTCAAATAGTGTTGATGGTGTTGTTGCTCTTTCACTCTCTGTCGTTTCAGACTGTGGCTGATTTATTTTAGGTGGCAAATTGTTTGTGTCCTCATCCTCAGAGAGGGTCCATTCTGGCAAGGGAGGGAGTGGTGGTGAGATGCTTTGCTTTTGCTTTCCTTTCCTAGGGGACTTCCTTACTGGAACCTTTGGCCTTTTCTGACTAATTGGTTTCTCATCTTCAGTTTCCTCATCTTCGCTTTCATAACGAGGGTTTACTCTGTATACGAAAAGGATATCAACTGAGTGTAATTTAAGCTCTAAATTTTGGAAACACATGGCATTATATAAAGTAATAAAAATTAAATGATTCAATCAATTTTATGCCAAACGTACCACATAATGCCAAGAACAGGACTAAAAATAGTAGATTGTCAGCCAAGGAAAGTTTTTATGGAATAGTGAATCAGCTTTAAAATTTAAAAATTAATGAGACTGGTTCAGTGATTTTCAAGCAAGGTTTTCCACCGTGATTTTTGAATAATCTCTCGTTATAAATTCTAAAATGACTGAACTTGCATATTATTCAGTAGCACATTTAATCCCGTCCAACAAGCTTTCTTTTCTACATTGCGGAAGAGTTTTGTAAAATGGGCAATTGCGATATCAGAGTATTTTCCATTACCTTCAAGACTTTTTTTAGATTCTCTATCTTAAGCTATGCAATTGTTATAAAGTTATTACTTGAAGCCTTGATTAAGTATTGCTATAGAAAACAAACGGAGAATTTTATTTTTGATTTTTTTGCAGGTGTACTTATATTGAAAATTAAATTATAAACCCTTGAAACTGCATGAAATTGAAAAATGTCTATTAAATATGCATTTTTTCCTATCTGTAACTTGAGTTAACTCAAACTTAATTTCCAGTCATTCCAGTCATAGTAGAAAATTCTTTAACCGCAAAATTTTTGGTCTTTTCAACTTTGATTTAAAAATATATTTTTTTAAATTTGAATTGTTTAGTATATATTACAACTACCCTATAGAGGATGGAAGTTAAACTATAATAATATTTTAATCTTGATTTTCTTTTTTTTAATTTAAATGGTTGCTGTATTTTCTTGTATTTTTCTCATTAAAGGTTATGCAGAGCAGAAGGCCCGCAGCCATCACTGATGACGTAATAATGACTTTTGTGCAGCCTCCCGTTGTGGAAGAACTAGGCAGGATAAGTTCTTTCGAGAACAAAAAACGGATCAGCGTCAAGGGGGAGGTCACCAAGGTGAGTGCAACTTTCTTGATACACATCTCTGATAAAAATATTGGAACATGTGTAATATGAAGTTTTGTGCTAAAAGTTTTGAAATGTTATATAATCTATGCAAGATTAAACCAACTGTCGACCGAGGTAATGTTCCTATATGTGTAATCTGGAGCGCATATAACACTTACAAATATATCAAAGATGACAAACAATCTCTGCTGTACTTCTCTCTCCTTCAAGGAACAGACGACAACAACAACACACATGCGCACTTACAAGCGGTTCCATATACACTCGCTCCCATACACATTCACATTACCCTACACTTTTATTTCTTTCTAAAATTGGTGATAATATTTTCCATCTTTGTATCCATGATTACTTGTTTATTTTTTGGATAATGTAGAAATACATAGTGTTTGAATTGGGAATAATTATTCTTATGATATTATTACATTTTTTAAAGCATTATATCAATTGTATTAGTTGAAATTATGTGAAGCATACATTTTCAATTAAGGTCTCAAGCATCATTGAAGGAGAAAGTCAAAGAGAAAGATCATTACTCTATCGGATGGCCAGGCTAGCATAGACATCAAATTGTGGGATGGTCTCTCTGAGACTGTTATTCATGAGGGGACAACCATTGAGGTTTCGTGCGTCCATGTCGATGTCTATAAGAACAAGCGTTCATTAAACTCCACTGGTGGCACCCAGATCAAGGTGAAATATTGTATTTTATATCCTTATTTTTGTTAAGTTTTTTTTCTAGTATAATAGCCTTAAATTTGAACTTTTCATATTCTATGCTCTTATTACACTATGAAATACTGTGCATGTAATTATGCACATATGTAAGACATTCAACTGTGTATTTGATTTAGCAATTGTTGAGTTCTGCTGAAATTAAACATTAACCATAACTTCTGAACAGTTAGGGTTAGGGCTTTCATGCTCTACATAAGTATTTTATGTGGCAAGACCTTTCATTTGATACTAATTACATTGACCCTTTGAACTTGACCTTGGAGATTTTTATACTTATTAAAAACCTTTAACATTAGCTTACTTTCAAATTTCACAATTGTTCTCCAGTGAGAATACCCTACTTTTGGTACCAATTAATTATAGTTGCATTTATTAAAAGCTTAATCTTTGCTATGTTGCCATACGGGGGCACCAGTGTTTTTACAAGCACATCTTGTTTTTTAGTTCTGCGTTAAAAAAATATATTGCAATTATGTGTTATTTCACTCTGCATTGTTGAAAGAAAACCATTATACCAAATCAATCTAATTTTGATATATAATATGAAATGCATTTCGAGAATAAAGAGCTGGTCATCCAGTAATGTAGTGCTTTGACAGACAATGAATTACAATTAAAATAAAAAGAGAAGAGAGATCTTTCATTCTTGTGCCTTATTCTCTGGAGATTAGATAACACACACGCTTGATAAGAGATATGCTTTAACAACTTCTAACACCAAACTCATTAATTTATCTTTAACAAGATGCATGTCCAGTCATAGTTCCCAAGAGATAAATAAAATTACATTATCTTCTGTGCAATGTAAAAATTGTTTTAACACTTGATGATGTTTCTTTTTAAAAAATTTTTATGGGTAGTTTAAGCTGAAGTTTTTTTGTACAGATATTCTAGATTCGATGTATCAAACCTTATATATGAGCCCAAAATGAACAAGTCAATTAAAATATTAAAAAATAAAACCTGTAAAATACAAAACAATTATAAACAAAAAGAGTTGAAAATTCCAGGTGCACACTTTCATAAGGTGAATAATAAGTGTACAAATTTTCAGATTAATCCTTGTAATTGTTTCTGAGAAATGGTCCAGACAAAACCACAAAATAACAAATGAAAAAAATTCAAAATAAGAATCGTATCAAGATGAAAATATCAGGTGCACAACTTCATGCGGTGAATAATATGTGTACAAATTTTCAAACAAATCCTTCCAATAGTTTCTGAGTAATGGTTCGTACAAAATCTTGTCTACAGACAGACAGACGGACTTCGTTTGCAGGGATGGTGATTCCAATATACCCCCCCTAAACTTCGTTTGCGGGGGGTATAAAGCCTTCGAGAATCACTATGTAAAACAGATCCCACTGTTTCTCAAAGACGTTGTGCTAGGGTGACCAAGGGCAGAAAATACTCTGTTGCTCCTACAAATTTTCTATGGCACATTGATGGTCATATGAATATGATATGTTTTGATCACTACATTTATAATTCATACGTAATACTTAACGTTTCTCCTTTTCATAAAATCAACGATACATCCGATTGGAAAAGGCTTTCTTTCAAAACCACCTCCTTTACATTTCTGTCCAAAGAAAAGGTACAAGCAGAGTACCTGGGGCAAGGATCTTCAAAGTTCGACGCCTTTTTTTAGCAGAAGAAGTTTAGGTAGGCCTAGGAGGTTCTTAAGAAAGAATGCAAGGGAATATTGCCAGTCCTTCTGAAGGGAAAGGAAGAGAGTGTACCTAGAATTACCTTCTAGAAGAACCCCCTTTTAGCAGTCCTAAGGAGCTGGAGAGACACTGCAGATCAAGAGAAGGAACAGACTGACTCCAGCTGATTCAATGACTTCCACTTGATTCATACAAGGATATAGGGCAGTATTGTGTTAAAAATGTTTTTTACCATTTTAAGACAGACAGCGTAGATGACGTGACAACTCCTGTGTAAGTTTAAGAGAACCAATGTAGAAGATGTGTCAACTCTGGTGTAATTTTAAGAGAGACAATGTAGAGGACGTGACAACTATGGTGTTATTTTAAGGAGGCTGGCGGGTCAAAATTTTAATCCCAAATTAACCACCAGATTTAACTTATTAGGGCCCCGCTTGGCGGGCGCCCTATAGTGATCAGTCTGTCCGTCCGAGATCTCTTGTCCGGGGCATATCTTCTCTCTCCTTGGCCCAATCTGGCTCATACATCACCCTAAGAGTGACTTTGGGTAACCGGTGTGCAGTGACCTTGAACCAGGTTTCTGGGTCAAAGGTCAAGGTCCAAGCTAAATTGATAATCACAGTACTAAATAAATCTTTCATAACAGTTTCCAGCATTCAAAAATGACACAGAAGTCAAAATACAAAAAAAGGATTGTTATTGGATTACGGCAGTCATAAACAGAGTAAATCTACATTCGCTATACTACTTCAATCTACAAAGCCTACACAACAATGTTTACTAGGAAATTTTAAGAGAAGGTGTTGTTGGTACCTCTTACTTCATCTTAACACAATGAGTGTAAATTATAATGTTAATTTATATATTAATTTTGTGCAGTATAATTTTTGTTTTATTAAAATGATTGTGTTAGAGATTATAATTGATACTATCAGTGTATATATAGATCAACGGACATTGATAGCCTTAGTTATTAACTTGTTTACAAACTCTACGAGATTGGTTATAATAACAACGTCTCAATTTAACGGACAATTTGTTTTTATGATGTGTTGTGCACCAACTTTGACACTTTCCAATTAGACTTATGAGGATGATGCACCGATCTAATTTACAAAGGAATGTGCAATTTCTCCGCTGTCCACATAAATAAAGGAAATTGTTGTATCCTATAAGGAGATGGGGAAGAGAACTTTCGTGAGGGGCGGACTATATCAGTTTTAGTGAAGCGATTCTTCTATTAACTAATTGTTGTGACCAAATATGTTATTCCCCACTTATAAAAGTTGTGTACACTGATTATCAGTAGCTTTCACCATCTTGGCTCCGAGATCTTTATAATTGATTTTTTTGATGTACAATTGTTTGTTTGATACCTTTGCTGTGACTTTTAATAAAACTATAAACTTAAATAGTCTTCTAAATCCAAACACATTAGCTAATTGTGCTATACATCTCTTTACTGACCATGATCAATAACATAATTTGTTGATATTCACAGTACTAAATAAATCCTTCTTTTTTTTTTCATCATTTATTTCCCAGACCTATAACAATAGCTGATAAGTAGGGCAGCTGCCAGGGATGGGGCCCTGACTAAGCTCCCTCTATAACAATAGATAATAATAGTCCTACAACACCACGCAGTGTGCTTTATTATTTAAATACAAAGTCACACGTAATTTTACATCTAAAACAAATTGAAAATCAAATAATATAAGTATATATCAATATGGAATCAGTTTTCGTGAAAATATGACAATAAAATGTAAATATATAACTATGAAAAGATCATTATATTATGATATTAATCTGTACTTAGGAAAACAAGTAACAGTTAATCAAAATTCTGTAGCATATCTAATGTTAATTTTAAATTTCTGTCGAAGTTACTCTTATCATTTCTTAAGAGTTGAAAGTTTGAATTCATTTCTTTCTTGAAATCATTCAAAAGTGCTGAATTTGTAATATTTTTATTTTCATACTTAATGCTGTTTCTTGTTTTCCATAGTGACCACTTGTATATATAAATCAAAGTGTTAATACAAATTCGAACATTTTTGGGTCCTCCAGCAAATCCCAATAAAACAATACATACATCAATTTTGACTGGATTTGCTACAGAGATTTTTAACATTATATTTTGTACCAAATCTAAAAGTGTTTTGACATGTTTACATTCATAAAATAAATGTTTCTGACTCTCAATATTTGATTTACAGAAAAAACATTTACCATTTGATAAACCCATTTTGCTTAATTTTTCTTCAGTGTATAAGATATTATGCAAACATTTCCATTGAAATTCTTGAATCTTTTGTTTTAACCTAACTTCATAAATTGAGCCCCAAATCTTTTTCCATGTAATTTCAATTTGCATCAATTTCTCCCATTTTTGTTGGGATTTTGGAGTGATATTTTTGTTTAATACTCTTTGTATATCTTTGAGTTTTATATCTTCGAAATTTATGAACTTATTTGTTTTTCTTACAAATAAAAAATTATCTAACATCACAAAAAAATTATTTATTTCATTATCTATTCTATTTACAGTATTTCTCCCTTCTAGAATGTCAATATAGGTTTTAGGTATAGCGGTTTTTATTTTACTGTATTCAAAAATCCAACTTCTTTTATCAAGTAGTTTTGAAAATATGTAAGCATTAGTTTTAAAAGTCTTAGTATCATTATCCCAAATATCTCCAATAGTTTGAAGACCACATTGAATAAAAGACTCTATATATAGGCTTTTGCCTCGGAATTGTATATCTTTATTTCCAAAAATCTGACTTTTTAAAAGTTCATCTTTGCTTTCTGGTGGAAAGTGTGATCTAAATTCACTGTATGCCAATAATGCATTTTTATAAAATGTGGGTAGTTTATTAAGAGATATGTTCATAAGATCAGAGCAATTGCAAATAAAATATTCCTGTTTTGGATGTATATCTTTACTTTTTAGCCAGAGCTTTCCTATAGCATTCCAGTTTTCAAGTTCAGAGTGCATTATTTTGTATATTGTTTTAATTTGTTTACTTTTAATAAATGTAAATAAATTTACCATGTCTAATCCCCCCTCTGCTTTACTAAGGCAGCAAACATTTCTATCTACTTTATTAACTTTCTGATCCCATATATAAGACCAAATAATTTCATTAATTTTTTTACTGTAAATATTTGGTATGCCTCTCATTTCAATTTCATAACCAATAATAGGAATTACAAGATTTTTGATTATTAATGTTTTTCCCTTAAATGTTAAATTTCTAGTTTTCCAAACATGGAGGCAATTGGTTATTTTTTCTATTTTTTCCATCCATAAAGCTTCAATATTAATATCGTATCCGTGGTTCACACCTAACGTTTTAACATGCGTTGTGGTCCACTGAATTTTATTAAATTTAGGTTTTTTACCCCTTGATTTTCCAATGTATAAGCCCTTTGTTTTAGCAAAATTTATTTTTGCGCCAGATGCTTTTTCATATATTTCTAAGATTTTAAAGGATTCTTCTATAGATTCTTCGTCTTTATTGAACAACTGGGTATCATCAGCAAACATATTTATTTTGCATTCAATGTGCTGATTATTATTAGGAATATGTATACCTTTAATGTTCGGATTTTGGCGTATGGCACAAGCCATAGGTTCTATTTGTAATACATATAGCAAGGGAGCTATAGGACACCCTTGTCTAGCTGATCTTGATATTGTAAAGTATTTGGAGAGGAACCCATTTGTTTTAATGCAGGTTTTTGCATTTATTAACAACATTTTTATCCAGTTACAGTATTTATTTCCAAAATTAAAGTTCTTTAAGGTAGAGTCTAACCATTCCCATTCTAATCTATCAAATGCTTTTTGTTGATCAAGAAAAATTATTGCTCCTTCTAAGTCTTCATTATCTGCAAAATCAATTATATCTTGTATAATTCTATTGGCTTCACTTATATTTCTTCCCTTTACAAAACCTTTTTGATCAGGATGTATAAGTTTTGGCAGGACAGATTTTAATCTTTCAGCAAGTATTTTTGCAATTATTTTATAGTCTGTATTTAACATTGTCAGAGGTCTCCAATTCTTTATATTTTCGCGTTCTCCCCCTTTGTGAATTAAGGATAATATACCTTTTGTTTGGGAGTCGCAAAGTAAACTGTGGTTAAAGATATGTTTAATTACTTTGGTAAATTCATCTTTAATAACATCCCAATAAATTTGGTAAAAATTTGATGTAATACCATCTTCCCCTGGTGATTTATTAATTTTTAATGACATAATTGCGTTATGAATTTCTTCTTCATTTACATCGCGATCAAGCTTTTCTTTTTCTTCAGTAGTAAGTTTACTATAAACTTCTTTTAACAATTTATCTCCACTTTCTGGGTCGCACCCTTCAGTGTTTAATAATTCTTTGTAAAATTTTATTTGTTCCTCAATTATAGAATCAATATCTGTTTTATATTTCCCATCATCACATTTTATTCTTACCCATAGTTTGTTTTCACCATTTTTTTTCTCTAATTGAAAGAAATAAGAGGAGGACACTTCTCCTTCAGAAAACCACTTGCATTTAGATCTCAGAATTGCGGCTTCTGTTTTTTCTTTCAATATATCCTTTAGTTTTTGCTCAATCGCATTCAAATATTCTTTATCCGTATTAGGGTTATTTTTTATGCTCTCTATTTCTTTTTCAAAGAAGAAGTCTCAATAAGGCATAATCTGTGGTCCCCAGTTACTCGTCAAATTTTAAACTTTCATTAAAAAACTTAAAAAGTAAATTATATTATTCTCTCATGTCTGTAGTATTTGCGTCAACGTTTAAAAATGTCAAATAATTGAACTAGACAACACGCTAAGCTGTGTTTTGAAGGTGGGGTCCTTTGATTTTCATGAATAACAAAAGAAATTTGTGACAGGTACCTACTTCTCGGCTTTCGTAAACATCGAGCGCAGATTTGTTCAAAGTCGAGATTAAAATATAATATGTATATTATATTTATACAGATTGTGTGAAAATATCTTTGTTGAACAACCTTGCGCTCTATGTGTTTTACTTAAAAGTATCATGATTTTGAATCTGTTTGGTGAGTACATTTACATAAGATTAACCTCTTGTTGACCTGCTAAGAATAGATAATATGTCACGTGATTCCATACCGCCACAGGTGAATACCTCCAGAAAGCGTGTTTTCTCTAGGAAGCGTCACACATGTAGCTCGTATTTGAAAAGTGCAGTCACCAGCTTTTATTTTTTTTAAATTCAAAACAAGTATCTATAGACTTCGAAGAATATCACTCATGTTAAATTTTCAAATGATGATTTTCATGGGCATATTTTAATTCTCATACATGTAATCGCAGTTTTCCTGGGCATTGCCAACAACACAATAATATACGAGTAGATGTTTATAAATACACATTTAATCAGTTTCTTGCGAAAAAGAATATTCAAAGCAACCTTACACTTTTGTCACGTTTTGGGGTGCATATAAACTCGGAAAAACTTCGAATGTCTTAATGCAACTAAGTAGATGAATATTGAGTTTGAACTTCATTTACCTATATTGTGATATTTATTATTAAGAATCCTCATGAAGTATAATAATTATGTTTCTATTTTTCAACAACTATTTTTGAAGTGATTAAAAATATGTATATTACGCGATTTGTACACGGCATGTATATGTTAAACATAAGTAAATTGGGATATTCATTGTGGCATTTAGAGCAAAATTAAGAAATATAAATATACATGTCAGGCATGTAGTATCAGGGGGAGGGATGACCCCTTCTTTTCAGAGATAAATCTTTAGTTCTCCCCCCCCCCCCAAAAAAAAACTTTCTTACGCATTTAGGCTGGTACGATATGAATAAACACAAATTGAAATTGTTGTTTTATTTTTCAAATAAAACTGGGTAATAGTTTGATTATTCCCACTCCTACATAATCGTTTTTTTTCAAGTTTGGAAGAGCTTACCCCTTTTCTTTTGCTTTATCAAACTTCTTTTCATGTTATTGTTTTTTTTTTCTCAGCCCCCCCCCCCCCTACAAAGGAAAGGAAGTATATTTCTGTGTGTATTTACCGTAATTTATTATTCGATCGCTTGTACTTTTTAAACTGTCATATGGAAGAAAATTAATGCAGTGGCTAATATATCTGATAGATGCATTTATAGATTAAAGATAAAAAAAAAGTGATTAGGGGGTTTTCAGACCAAAATACCCCAAGAAAAAAAAAGGCCCCTCGCCCACGCGAAATTAAGAAGAAAACGAGTAGTGCAAGTAAAATTCAAGCTTATGTGAATATTATTCTAACCCGGAAATTGTTAATTATTTCTTACCTCACGCTACCGCTCACCATGTCTTCCTTTTATAGTACCAAATTTAAATGTCTCCGCCCATGTGTATGTAATAGAGAAACCGTACTCTTATCGAAAGAAAATGTTCCGGAATTTGTATGTGAGATAGGTGTTGAAAATTGGCTTTTATTTCTTGATACTCAAAGTCATTAATAATGATTGTACAAAATTTTAATCAGAAATACTTTGTTATACATCATGAAAATAAAAATTATACCATATCCTCAAGTATATTCTGTAAAATAAGGGCGAAAAAAGGGACCAAGCTACTATACTTAAGTGGAAAACTCCTTTTTCACATTTTTTCTTGCTAGTATTATAGGTTTTGGATAACTCTATACAGATTGATTTAATTTTATTTTTTGTCATATCCCACCATTCATGAACATTATTATATTTTTCTAGACTTAATTTGTGATTATTCCAAAATTCATTAAATGTTTTCTTGAAATCTTCTTTTGAAATAGTTTTTACATTCATTGCCCATACCCCCGGGCCTCGTTCAACTTCTTCTACATGTAACTTTATCGAAACGAGGTCATGATCGCTAAGTGGAAAATGTGTGATTCTTGTATTTTTGATTTTATGTGATAAATTTTCACAAATAAAAAAATAATCGATTCTAGACTTAGAGTTACATCTATGGAAAGTATAGCATTTTCTCTCTAAGTTTCTATCTCGCCAAATATCTTCTAGTTCGTTATCTCTAAGAAATTTATCGAGTATATCTTTACTAGGATCTTCTTTAACTGGAATTGGATGCCTATCCATATTTTTATCTATAGCACAGTTAAAGTCACCACATATTATTTTATAATCTAAATTATTGAAGGTCAAATGTTTAAAAAATGATTTTCTTTCATTCGCGATGTTTGGTGCATAAATATTTTTAAGTCCAATTTTTATTGTGTTTATCATAAGGCATATGTCTATTTCCCGTCCATCTTTGTCGAATATTACATCGCTAACTTTTAGTTCATTTTTTTTCATATATAATATGCCAACACCGCGTGATTCACTAGACCAGTTATTCCATATAGAATTAGTACCGTTAAATTCTTTCCATTCATGTTTCCATCTCTCGGTATCGAGATCAGTTCCGTGAGTCTCTTGTAAACAAACTACATCATATTTACAGGTACGCTTGCTCAACCATGAAAATATACACATTCTTTTTCTTTTATCCCTTAACCCGTTAACGTTTATAGATGATATATGCAAAGACATTGACAATTTTTAGGGGTAATAAAAGTTTTTTTTCTGCTTATCAATATTTGATTTAAAAAAAATAAACATGCTAAATGTGTACAATTTTTGGGGGTAATAAAAAGAATTCCCCTCATAAATATTTGATTTGAAAAAACAAATGAACATGCTAAACATGTACATGTTTGTATTAATTCCTATGTACACATGCTTAAATGCAAATCGTTTACTAGTATACATTGTACACAACATGACTGTGAAAAAAACAAAAAACATACCCAAACATATGTACATACAATGTTAAATTATGTGAGGTTCACGTACATTCGCTACATTCACTAAATTTTGGGACATTTGCCTTGTTTCTCCGCGGATGGCGGTGTTTGAGAACTTAATTTTCGTTTTGACATGCTTGGGGTCTGAGGTTCACTGTCATCCGAAGTTTCTTTTTGCTCGAGAAACGCCATCGCAATTTTTCAGGCACCTTCACTGCTTATGTGCACGCCACTTGGATCGGTAGGGTCGTACAATGATTTGATCGCGTGACCTTGATCGTTTACGAAAAGACTGTATGTGTCAATCATCTGAGTTCTGTGATCCTTTTCGCAAAGTTTTTTCAGGAAGATGTTCACTGTGTTTGTTGTTTCATTTAATTTTTTTATTACGGCACCCTTACCTTTCCTTGGAATAATCGTGCTGACACTTATAGTTGCCGATGGATAGGTTTCTTTTACTTTATTGAGACCCATAAGCACGTTTACATTTATTTCACTAGGGTTGTCCCGATGCCTTGATATATCATTTGTGCCCAGATTTACTTTGATATTTTGGGGTACAGAATAACCAAGTTTCTTATTCGCATGATTTAACAACTCTGACATGTTTTCATATGCTGCTCCTGACACAGAAACGTTTAAAATGTTAGGCGTCAGTTTTGGGAGCCTGCTGCAGTTTGATGCACCGAGTACAATTGTGTCGATGGGTTCATCATTTTCACCATTTTGTTCAGCGCTTTCATAATCATGCATCGCTTCGTTACCTTCCAAAATTTCGGAGGCATATTTTCCATATTTTAGGGCAAGTTTTTCAGCAAGTTTTTGACAGTCGTCTTTGTTGTGACCTTCTTGTTTACAGTATCGACACACTGGGTCGTTTTGACAGTTAAATGCTATGTGACCTTATTTATTGCATTTAAAGCACACTACTTTTTGATCAGGTTTGTTTGGGCATTTAAACGACGGGTGATCGGTATTTTTACAATATGGACACTCTGTTCTATTGTTATCAGCAAATAATCGAACTTCGTGATCTCCGAAGTGTGTTCGATTGGGGAAAGTCGAAACACAGTTTAAGATTTGTAGGTATCTTGTTCCGGTTTCAATACTTGTGTTTTTAATTGTGCCTCGTTTTATTGAACCTGACACTACCTGTCCATAGACCATCATGTGTGTGACGATGAAGGAATCATCTAGTTCGACTGGGGCATCTTTAATGGTAACATTTGTTATTTGTTTCTCTACATCAATCAGAGTGATGTTTCTATTTCTGACCGTTAAATCCGACATAAGAAGATTTTCCTTCACCTGACTATCTCGAAGAGTAATTATGCAATCACTTTCAGTAATTTGAATAGCTTTAATGTCATTGTTTTCAACTTTTTCCAGTAAACCATTCAATATATCCTCGTGAGTTATACCCTTGAAATATTTGATAGAGAAGTGTAGAGACAAAAGCCTCGATACTTTTGACATGCTGAGTAGTGTTCAATGAACTGTTCACCGACTTGTTTAGATGTGCAAATAGTCATGCAAGCTAAATACTAAGTAATGCACTTTCACTATACCTGCTATACCTGCATACTATAGCGGCGAAACATCTGTTTATTCTCAGGCATGGGTCGCTCTCGAATAAAGAATTCACAGACCAAAATCTAAGCAAGTACTCGGAGCGGTAAAAAATCCGTGTCGACCATGACAAGGGCTGTAACTCGTTTTCCTTCTTAACAGTTTCCAGCTTCTAAAAAATCACGGAAGTAAAAAAAAACTCGAAAAAGAGCTCGAATTATTGATAATTTACTGTTTAGCGCTGGTATTAAGACGATTTATCAATTACCATTGGACTGTTCTTTGTATTAAACAAAGATTTTATGGCCAAATTGCTATTCATTTAAGGAATGTTTTTTTCAGTTTTGTGTGAGTTATTGGTGTGTGAATCATACAGACTTGTCACGTAGGCATAGCGCGCTTCATGAAAAAATATGCCTACATGCAAGTCTGTGTGATTCACACACCAATAATTCACAAAAAACTGAAAAACTTTCCTTATATTTACATTTTACATGTTTGAAAGCAACTAAAATAAGCTAAATATTTGAATTTCTCGCTGCCCTATATCGTTGCACTTTACCTAACGTCGCTGCAGCCTCATTGTGACGTCACGTTAACGCACGTTTCTCCGTGTATATTTCTTTGCGTGAGTATACACGAAAATGATTTTCAAATCAATTTCACAGTAAGCTCAGTAGAAAAACACAGCGAATGTAAATATATTGAATTGTTTCCAAAATGTAGGCGGGAATGGAGAGTTAGCATGCGTGTTTCTTTGTTGGCAGAGAACACTGTATTCATACATAATCAGTCAGTTCAAGAATTGGCAAATGGTTGCATGGAGAAATCCTTCTTAAATCAAGAAGACTTACTAGCAATTCTCACTTCTTACCCTGTTTCAAAAGCCAATCCCGCAATTCCTCAGGGTTTAAGAAACAATGTGTTTTTTGTAATTCAGAATCATAACAACATAGTAAAAAGTGAAAGAAAATCATTCTCAGATGAATGTGGTGCCTGGTCAAATCGGAATGGTTGTCCAAAAACTCATATTTTGAAACAAGAATCTGGGGAATATAAACCACTTTTTTAAAGACAGAATCTTAACCATTTTAGAAAACAAAATTAAGAGAAACATGACTTCTGTTCCATTAGAACCACAGTCAGATCCTTCCATGGTTTTGACTTGAACTCTGTGGAGAGCGACATTAGTAAGATGGACAATGTTTTGCACATGTTTTGATTCAGGTGAGTACGCTACTCTGAAAGAATTTGACAGAAGAAAATTTTCAATGTTTTCAACATTATCAACAGTGAGATGATTAGCAATACACATTGTAAGTAATGTTGAGGAGAAAATTGGTAACTTTACTTTCTGGTATCCATAAGAGAAGCAGAGAGTACCATTCATGGATTTTCGTAAAGTTTCTTTCGCCATTTTCATTTTGCACGATGGGCATCTGATGAATTTAGAATCATCATCTGGCTAAGACAACTTTTCCCTTACACATTTCACACGAAAAGTGTATCACTAAACCCACTTTGGTAATTTTTCCTTCCTTTTCAATGAGATCATTATTTTCAGGTGCCTGTAAACAAGTTACCAAATCATCAATGCTTACAATGCTTGTAGCTTTCGTAGCTGTAATAGTTTTTACAATTTGAAACGGACGGGAGAGTTGATTCAATCTGTAACCTTTGCCAATTTCTAGCTTCGTCACCATGTCATCCCAAAGTTTTAATTTCATTTTTTCAGAGCTATCTCCAATGATCACTTCTTGCTTTTGAATAGGAAATTCTTTGACTATTTGTATTGATACTGGTCTTGCCGACAGAATCTTGACTTCAACAGCAACCTAATCAAAACATAATGATTAAAGCTGATATGAATTCTTAAAAACGCAACATTTTCATCTATGTTCGACTTGTTTCATACCAACCTTAGCCGCATTCCGCCATATTTCTTTCAGATGTATACCCCAATGCGCTCGTTACACTTCAATGATTCTTTTGTTGAATGCGGGGCCCTTTGAGATGGCCACCCTCTCAATGATATCTAGTTGCCCTCAAATTATGAGAGAAAAGATTTTAGAATCCCTACACAATTAAAGAATTTCAAGTCATTTAGGGAGGGGTAAAACATAAAAGTCTGTCAAAGAAGGTTCTATTGGCCTGGCTTGTCAAATGATGTTAAATTATGATGTCAATAATGAGATCTTTGTGCACGTAGAAAACCTGGTCCAGGGTTTGGAAAATCTCCACTTCAGTCTTCTCTACTTCAATCTACAAAACCATTCGACCGAATTGCAATAGGTATTTAGGGGGTTTACCAACAACCAATAATGGAAATGAGTGTATAATTATATGCTGTGTCTGATCATACTGCCCTTACAGTTGCTGAAAAACTTGCTACTTTATCTCACGTTTTGGTGTTCCAAATCAAATCCATACTGATCAAGGGAGAGAATTCGAATGTGAATTATTTTCTGAACTTTGTAAAATTTTAGGGATAGAGAAAACTAGAACCACTCCATAAAGACCACAATCTGATGGCCTCGTTGAGCGTTTTGATAGAACTCTGATTGCCATATTGTCTGCATTTGTCAATGAAGATGATTGGGATGACCATTTACCATACCTCATGATGGCCTATCGTGCAACCCCTCACACAATACAAAGTGTACTCCAAACTTGCAATGCAGTTGCAAGTAAACAAAAAAATCCTTTTTAACAAAGAGCCAGGTTTATAACAAAAACACAAACAAATAAACATACAGCTTATATACAAAAATGGATAGTTCATTTTTATTCAGAGTACCTTAGCTTTTAACCCAAAATGTGATTATCATCTTGAATCGGGTTCGATACCGGAAAGGAAAAGCGGTGAAAAAATTTAGACTCAAAACACAACGGATCTGAAAATTCCGTTTTGTTAAATATTAGAAATGGATTGAAAATTTACTCAATTTTCAATTTAGACATTAATCTTAAATTCGTAAGTATATATAATAATAATCATTGACGATTTTACTACATTTTACTATGCAACCAGTTCTTTTGATAAGAAGGAAATAAATACATTAAATATATTACATATGATTTGCTGACCATGTTAACGATGGTTAACTATTAATACACCTCATTACATTTAGCACGACAGTTCCAATATACTGATTACCTGACCTGAGTACATAATTAGCCACTATGTGCAAGAACAATGTCTGCCATCAAGTTTTCCATGATTTGAAACCTGCGAAAGCCCAACTGTTTCCCATAGAATCTGGAAATCACGCATGTCATGTTTGTAACATTCATCGATCGTAGAATTTGAATAAGCCGCCTTCCTGCACTGTACTCAGCGTCATCGTTGTAACCCTCATGGATTGCGCCGTTACGCAGAGACCAATAGAAGTCGCGGAAAACCGAAAGAAACTTCAGGAAATAAATGATCAGTACTGGAAAGAGAAAGTGAAGACACGATTCGTAGGAGACAAGCTAGTATTTCCAAATGGAAATGTGTACAGAGACAAAGTATTGAAACCAAGGCCAGAAAATATCCTAGATATGACCAAAGCAGATAAGGAAAAGCTTCAGCAGATTCCTATGTCTACCATTGATTGCTCAAACGAAGGAAATACTTTCAAAGCAGCCTCAGCAACAACAGATACATACAACCGGGTTAGAAACTTTTACAAAAAAAATGTTATAGACCCATCATACGCAACGGCAGAACACAATATTTTAATGTATCGTTTCAAAATGCTCCTTTATAAGACGGGGGATTTTTTCAAATAAATTTTCCTCATCTTCCTCTTCTGGTAGATTGTGAATAAGAATATTCTGATTCATCGACCTTGACTTTAAATCTGTAATTTCAGATTGCTGTTTTCTTACTGTTCTGTCTAAATTAATGACAACTGATTTTAACATGTTGACATCTTCTCTTAACATTTTGTTTTCCTGCTGAAGCATCTGGATATTGTCGATGTTCTCTCCTTGTTGTTGAGCAACATGACATATACGAAAATCAAATCCATCTTCCTCCCATAGATCTTTCCTTATATTACTTATATCTTGTGTTAAGCCTTTAGTTGCCTTTAAAGATTCTGTTATTTCCCCCAGGCTTATCTGCAAGTTCGGTAGGGTCTGCATTGCACCGAGTAACTCAGGCGTGAACGGCGGCATGAAATGAGGAACAAAGGATATACCGCTAGTGCTGAGTCCGAAGTAGGCTGACCGTGTCCACTGTTCCTTTTTTGTACTGACATCTGCTCACGACTGGAACTCATAATTCTATTGTTCAAAAAGGGGAAAAAGAAAACACAAATAAATCACTAAAGAACTTGCCAAAAACTCCAGTTTTTTCCTTTAAGAAATGGTAATCATTACTCTTTAGGTCTGACTACACATATCTTTAATCTCCGATCCAGAAGAGCACACTTAAGGTCAAAAACGTCGGAGCTCAGAAATTCATGACTACCCGGCCATAAGTCACGTGAATACTCTGACATTCGAATTCTGGACAATATAGACTATTATGGGATTTTGATGAATTAAGCTTTATGTATAATTTACATTTGAAAATGCCTGGTTTGTAAATTCATAATTTTTAAGAAAAATCTTGAGAAAGGGGATGTAACGATAAATCTACCATGTCTTAATTATGATCGGGTTCGATGTTCAATAGTATGTTGATGTTTACTGAATAAACGTTACAGTGACCTATAAGGCCCGTGGGCCTCTTGTTTCCATAAATCTGCGATCAAGTCTAGCAATCTCAGAAACCCCTTTTGGAGCCCCTAGAGCGAGTAAAATGGTAAATTTTGTGCTCAGTTGTAAAATAGAAAGGTCTTCGTCACAAGGCAATTTAGACAGATGTTTGAGAACAATATTGATATCCCAGGAAAAAACATATTTAGGTTGCGGTGGGTCTTTTATTAATATTCCCTTAAACAGTTGTTTCACAACAGGGACCTGACCTACAGAAACTCCAATTAATTGTGGTAACACTGAGGAAATTGCCGACCTATGAACATTAATTGTACGGTATTTATAGCCCTGATAAAACATTAAAGCTAAAACTAGAACTGTCCAATAGGGACTAATACCCCCCGCTGGGTTTTTCAGAGAAGGTGCCAATTCAAAAATACTTTATGGATCTAGAGATGTTCACAATTTACTTTAAAAAATTTGCAGTGAAATATAATTGCTCATCATGTTTCTTAATGAATGAAACGTAGGTGCAACCAAATGAAACATTAATACTAATACATTGTAATTCCATTATAACATTTTTTTTATTTTTTCATTTAATTTTTCTTTATTACTGCACTAAAAAAATATATTGCAATATGTGTTATGTCACTCTGCAAACTGATTGTTGAAAAAAAAAACAATTATACAAAATCAAATTAATCTTGATATATTAATTTGAAATGCATTTTGAAAATAAGAACTGGTCATCCAGTAATGAAGTGTTTTGACAGACAATAAATTACAATTAAGAGAATAAGAGAAGAGAGATCTTTAATTCTTGTGCCTTATTCCCTGAAGATTTGATAACACACACACACTTGATAAGAGATATGGCTAAACAACTTCCAACACCAAACTCATTAATTTATCTTTAACTGGATGCATGTCCAGTCATTATTCCAAAGAGACAAATGAAATTACGTTATCTTCTGTGCAATGTAAAAACTGTTTTTAACACTTGATGTTTCTTTTTTTTTTTTTTTATAGAGTTTTTATGAGTAGTTTTAAGCTGTATTTCACATTTTTGTACAGATATTCTAGATTCTATGTTTCAAACCTTATACATGAGCCCAAAATGAACAAGTCAATTAAAATTTTAAAAAACCTGTAAAATGCAGAAAAATGAACAAAAAGAGTTAAAAATTCCAGGTGCACAACTTCATATGGTGAATAATAATTGTACAAATTTTCAGATTAATCCTTGCAATAGTTTCTGAGAAATGGTCCAAACGAAAACACAAAATAAAAATGAAAAAACACCTGTAAAATTCAAAATAATAATCCAATCAAGATGAAAAATATCAGGTGCACAACTTCATATGGTGAATAATATGTGTACAAATTTTCAGACAAATCCTTCCAATAGTTTCTGAGTAATGGTCCGGACAAAATCTCGTCTACAGACAGACGGACGGACGGACATGGTGATTCCAATATACCCCCCCCCTAAACTTCGTTTGCGGGGGGTATAAAAAATCGAGAACAGAGGCCAAATTGGCTGAAAAGGGATCAACTGACCGTTCGAAACACCAGCTATTCCATTTCGACCAGGCACTGTCGTAAGCAGATTTTGTGCCTGGTCTCCATACGTACAAGAGTAGTTATTTAACTTTGTCTGAAAAACCTTCTGAAGTGTAATGTCTCCTGATACCTTCCACCCTGCTAGTTGTAACGTTCCGTTGGTGATCAACGGGTGAACTTCCCCCAGGGGAGAAGTTAAGGTTCTCGAACCCATAGGTATCAGCACTGGAAAGAGAGGATACCAAGGTTGCGTTTGCCATGTCGCTGTTACGATCACAACTTGGCACTTCTCCTCCCTCACCTTCGCTAGACAAGGCAAGATCATGCAAAATGGGGGAAAAGCGTAACCCAGAATTTCCCTCCAAATCTGGAGCATCGCATCTGATGCAAGAGCATGAAAGTCTTCCCTCCAGCTGAAATATTTAAAGGATTCTCCATTTTACGTATATCACGGACGGGAATCTAATCGTGTGCGTAAGTCTACTCGTCTTGGACCAACCGTTTCAAATAATGTTTCGAAAGAGTTGAAAAAGCAGTCCGCCATTCGCAAGGCAGCCCTCCTGGCATCTAAAAAACGCGAGAACACCATGATAAAGCACCATTTCAAAAAACATCAAGTTAGTGTCTATAGTGTGGGCGACGAAGTGTTCGTAAAATCCCAAACTCGGAAAAATTACAATAAAGCTAAGCCGCGGTTCGAAAGGGAAAAAATAATTGGCACAAAACACAACACGTTCTCTTACAAAATAAGGTTTTCCAATGCGTAGTCGCGTTGGATAAATGTACAAAACATAGCAGCAATTTCACGTTCCGAAGAACTGTTAAAAAGACAAAATCGTAATCGATTAAGGCTTGATCCGTTGTGCGAGTGTAACAATGAGCAATGTTCCCGAAAATCGGATCCAAACTGTGTACACAAATTAAATAAATTTTGTTGCCGCGAAAGCAAAGTTCCCTGTTCAATTCCTTCCCATAATTTCCCGCATATTTCGGAGTTCTATCTTTCTGATAATGTATTAAACCAACTCAAAGGACCGAGCCTCTCGAGAACCCATACAGCCCATGACGATTTGGTTCGAAATGCGCTTGAACGAAATCAGCAAGATATTAGAGATATCGTGGTAAACTGGCTCTCCGAGAACCCTGAAACACCGGCAGGCGACCGCTTTTCACACTTTGTACCTAATTTAGACTGGGATACCTATTTAAAGGGCATACTGGGTACCGAATGGGGCGACCACATCTGCATCACGGCCATCGCGAACGCATTTAATATCGCAGTACGTATTGTGTCGAGCTCCCAGTCCGACTTTAGGTACATTTTGCCTTTTGATCGTCAAAATAGGGAAAATCTTTTACATATTTATTTAGACCATGAGTTCGAGTTTCATTTTATAAGGTTAGAACCGATACCGGGCACGCAGGCGGATATTTGTATTAATGAAGTTAATTTTCATAATGTTAATACAGTGTGTATTCCAAACAGGGATCTCAACTCAAACCAAAACAACACAGATAATAACAATGTTCACAGTAATGATTTTTCTCACTATTCCTTACACTAAGTTCAACTTGAACCTCAACTAACAGATTATTCTAGTGATTCGATTCTCCACCTACACCTATCCACCAACGACAGTTCCTTAACTCCTCCGGTCAGCCATGTAAACATAGGGCCTTCGGCTTCTTTTCCTGACAACGAATTATTTCAGACTGCAAATGACCACATCGATTCTCCTGTTCCGCCAGCATTGGAAACGCCGACTTTGCAACCCTTTTCCCCAACAGCAATCTCCGACACAAACAATCTGAGCTCCACAGAGAAAGACAGGTTATTTCCCCCAAGTCTTAACTCATCATTTTATTTATCTCCACCTTCTTTATCTCCAATTACAGATAGGATAAACGATTCAAATTTAGACAAACAGCCACCAGTATTATCACCTGTCCGATTAAGGTCTAACGTGCAACCCCCTAAAAAGTTTACACCAAGTGATTATGTCAGGGCTCGCAAGCAAATTTTTCCGGAAACAGAAAATGTAAACCAAAAGCAATTCACTGATTTACCTTACTTCATTCAGCGTCATATTTTATCCTTTGTAATATAAAAAAAAAATTAACGTTTTTGACTTTAGTAAGGGTTTCAACACACTTCAAGCATTTGCTAGGCACCCTTCATAAATTGTGTCCTAAAGTATACTTAAATGAAAATGTCATGTTTTTATTGGAAGGTAGAAAGGTAGATCGGAAGAAAACTGGACATAACTACTAAGTCAAAATGTTGGAGGGAGATACAACCGACATTTTTGTCTCAAGAGAGAGAATGCTTGACACTGAATTTACAGAATTGATGGAACCAAACTTGAACTGATCTTTAGGCTACCCCTAGACATTGGCAGATCCAGGGGGGGGGGGGTTCCAGGGGTTGGAAATCCCCCCTTTTTTGCCAAGTTGAGAGAGTGAAGGAGAGACAGAGAGGATAAACGCTTTCAAAGAATGAATATTTATCAGTCCAACTTATGTATTGAAAAGATATATTCTCAAACATTAACTTTCCCTCATTCACCTTCACCAGTACTTTTTATGAGAGTATGGTAGAAAAAAATTGATATATACATATATATATATGATAAGTAACATGCAAAATTCAATTTTATATTAGATTCCCGCGATCTTTACCTGCATGTATTGGGTACTTGTATCTAATGTACCGTTTTTTGATTATATCTTTCGAAGGAACTAAAAGGTAATTATTTATTTTAAACCTCAACTACACCCCCACCCACCAAAAGTTTAAAATTTTGAAAGAATATTCTTTGTAATCTCCGGAAATGCTGCAAATCCATTCAATTTTTAGGCTTCAGTACTTTTTGAAACGTGTTTCTTATTTATTTGGACAAGGGGTACCTTTTTAAAAGAAAAAGGGACCTAAAACAAAGATGTTATTTACCATAATCTTAGATCTTTCCATACGTGTGTGTGAATCCTTGCTTGAGAGTGTATAGTCGGGGGAGGGGGGGGGGGGTAAAGGGACACAACCCTGGAACCCCTCCTTCAAAAAATGGCTGGATCCGCCCCTGCCTAGAAGTTATGGAGAGGAGGCCCAGGATCTAGGGGGACGAAGAAAAGAAATTTTTGGACTGATATTGAAAGAAGTCACCAAGGAAGAAAATAAGATATTTGTAGAGGAGGAGGAAGGACAATATGTGTTTTCCGAGTACGAACATGTAATCGAGAAGAGATGGTTCTACGCTGCAGATCTCATTTGTGGTATGTTAAGTGTTATATGTTCGGCGATAAGGATGCTGGCTGATAATCTGTGTGGTCTCATAAATAACAGAACGCCATTTGTAATCGGTACAAAACTATATTGCGCATGCTCAATTAATCATTACATCGTACACAAATCAATTCGTAATAAACATGATAACATAACATCTCCCTTTTTTTTCAAATTAATTGAAGTGAATATAAACTAAGGATAAACATACAAATTAATGACAATATTGACATAATCAATGGCACATCATTGGGTTAACAATCAAGTTACAATCAGTTAAGAGTCTTCACAATTTCAATGTCTCTGTTTGACTAGAATGTCATTTGACTATTTGTCACACATGTAAATGAATCATACAAATTAACAATATTCAAAGATTAAGTTTATCAATGGGCTTTACAATTCTCCCTGACCTAGTTACATATGGCATGTTAGACTGTACTGGCATATGTTTATCATGGTTGGACTGTACCCCTGGTGAGTAAGTAGGTCGGGTAGAATCTGTGTCAAGTTTTTCACCCTGCATGTTTAGAGTATCTCCCTGAGTAGTGGGTTGTGGAGCGAACAAAGTGAAGTTTGGATTCTCATGGTCACAGTGTACATTTTCATTTGACATAACAATGTGTCTACTATTTCTGCTATAAACAGAACCATTAGGTGTTTTTACCAAGTATGACCTTTCATTATTAGGTTTTAAGACTACTGCTGGAGTCCATGTCTTAGAGTGTAACTGAACTCTGACCTTATCTCCTGTATCTAAAGGAGTAGACAACCTTGACCTCTTATCATAATACTGTTTTGACTTAACCTTTTCATTCATCATAGAATGTCTGACATCAACCTGGTTATGAACATGAGGTTTTAGCAAGGAGGGGTGTACTGGCAAGTCTGATCTTAACCTTCTGGACATAAGCAACTGTGAGGGTGAGAGACCTATGTTGAGAGGAGTGGTGCGATAAGCAAGAATAGACAGAAACAAATTGCGACCATCCTTTTTGGACTTTGTCAACATTCTCTTGGCAGTCTGAACAGTTCGTTCAGCAAGTCCATTGGACTGCGGGTACCTAGGGCTAGAGGTTGTGTGGTTGAAATTCCATTGATGGGCAAAATCCTTAAATTCATGACTAGAGTATTGGGGACCATTATCAGACACTACCTTCTCAGGAATGCCATGTCTAGAAAATGATTCCTGTAGCTTAGTAATAACACTCTGACTAGTTGTGCTTTTGAGCTTGAACACTTCAAAGAAGCGGCTATAATAGTCTACCACTATCAGGAAATCTTGATCATCCCATGTGAAAAGGTCAGTAGCAACAACTTGCCATGGGTAGTCAGGAACATCAGTCAGTTTCAAGGGTTCTTTGGGTTTCGAATTCCGGTGTGTGAGACACGTGGGACAAGTAAGTGTCATGTCACGTGCTTGTTGTGATATACCCGGCCAGAACATCGAATCACGAGCTCGTCTTAAAGTTCTCTCTACCCCTGGATGACCTGTGTGTAGTTTTTCTAACATTTCAGATTGCAATGACCTTGGTATCACAATTCTTTGACCTTTCATCACTAACTTATCTACAACAGATAATTCATCCCTAATATTCCAGAATTCTCTAACAGAGTATGGGCATTGAGCCAAGTGCTCGGGCCAGCCATTCAGAATAATACTTGTCAAGGTCACTAACTGAGAATCTTGAGCAGTTTCATACCTAATTCTATCGAGACAGGCATCACTCATAGGTATAGAGTTCGATATCATGTGAACTTGGGCTTCAAGGTCATCTGATATAGATGGTAAGGTATCGGGTAAGTATTTTCTGGACAAAGTGTCTGCCACCGGGATTTTCTTACCAGGAACATGTGTTAAGTGAAGTGAGTATCTCTGGAGTTGCAGTATCATACGTTGCAACCTTGCTGGTGCCGAATGAATGGGTTTCTGGATAATGGAGACCAAAGGTTTGTGATCGGTTTGAACCGTCACCTCCTTACCATAAATATTCTGTCTTTGATGACAGTAGCATTTCATTTTAGACAAATAGGTTTCCAGAAAATGGCCTTGACCTTTTTAGGGTCGGGCTTTAGACCTTGAGCTGAAATTATGTGACCAAAATAGTCATTCCGTCTCACAGCTTTATACCTTTCTCCCTGCATCGCAGTAAAGTTTGCACTTTTCGCACAGATTCGTCCGACAACTTGAGGGTCCAGTAACCACTACGAGCATCTAACTTTGTGAAATATCGTTCTTCAGAGAGCTGAGGAAGCACATCGTTAAGGGTTTTCATAGGGTAATGTGGGCGACGTATAGCCTTATTTAGAATTGGGGTCACTAACACTTTTGCACACTTTAGAGAAATGGTTCCATTTCCTGCATTTGCTGCACTGTTTTCCTCTTGCAGGGCATCGCGCGTCTCTCTTGTGATCAAAACCACAGTTCGGACATCTGTTCTGATGCGCGCTTGAATTGTCTCGCCATTGACGATCATCTTGTCTTTTACTCTGTGTGCTTCTCCCACGCGACGGTGCTGTCGATCTGCGATGATGCACGTTTGCTCTGCCTCGCCCCCTTAGATGTGGTCTGCCCCGATTCACTGCACTGACATCTCGCGTACTTGGATTGTCGGAACTTCCTGTTACAAGCGGCCCCATTGTCTTCAGCTGCTGTTGAGAATATTCACAATTTTGTGCTATCTGTATCGCTTTGTTTAGTGTAAGCTGTGCACCCTCGTTAATCAGTTTCTCCCTAACTTTTGCTGAGTTAGTACCAAATACAAGACGGTCTCGAATCATGTCGTCTTCAGCTCCCTCGAATGCACAGTATTTAGCAAGTAAGCGTAACCGGGTAATATATTGTTCTACAGGTTGTGCCCCTTGTATTTCATTGTTGAATTTGTACCTCGAGAACACCGGGTTTTGTTTTGGTTGTACATATTCTTGGAACTTTTTATAATGAGCTTCTAGCGATTTACCTTGAGCTTCGGTTAATGTCCAGGTGTTGTATACATCTCGTCCTTTTTCTCCCGCCCATAGTAGGAGGTATCGAATCTTTTGTTTCTCTTCTTTTTCTGCGAGAGGCCCTTCAAAAATGAGCTGGACATGCTGCTTGAATTTCTTCCACGCTTCGAGTGGGTTTGTAGCGTCCCATTGCATCTGCGGCTGTGGAACTCCTGCCAGATCCATTCTGTGTAATGTCCGTAAACTTCTGCGTATTATTCTGACACCATATTATATGTTCGGCGATAAGGATGCTGGCTGATAATCTGTGTGGGCTCATAAATAACAGAACGCCATTTGTATTCGGTACAAAACTATATTGCGCATGCTCAATTAATCATTACATCGTACACAAATCAATTCGTAATAAACATGATAACATATGATAATTCTAGTGAGTTTTTCTGATTGAAATGTTTCTGTCGTCAATGTTATAAACTTCGTCTTCTGTAGAATCACTGGGCAAAATGTCAAACTTGCCATAAGGCATCCTTAATTGAAGTAATTTTTAAATTAAGGACCACGCCCTCTTTCAAGGAGAAATAATTCGAAATAGTGAGAACTTGGTGGTATCTATCATGTCTATTAAATATTTTCTCAAAAGCCACTGTGTAAAAAAAGAAACATAAATGCAACTCCGTATAGTGTAGATTCAAATTTGATCGAATCATAACCTCCAGGATTAAAGTGGGGCCACAAAAGACGATCAAATTTTAACATATACATGTACATGTGAATATATGTGAATAAATCCTTCTAAATATTCTCAAGAACAGCAAAGTTATGTTGAATCACATTGATCATGTTGATTTGAAAGTATGTTGAGTAAAGCTGGGACAATGCAACTTTTTCTATATCGAAAGGTATCACAATGTTAGTTATAAAATCTTTTTTTTTTTGGTTTTGCAATAAAGAAATCATTTTTGTTCGCAAGGAAAAAATATTCATTCAAAGAAGTTGTATATCTGTTGTAAAACTTATAATATATTTCATATTTATATTTAGCTTAGGCCTAAAAAAATGTGTTTCCTGTAACGTTACATTCCAAAAAAAATCATGATGGGTAGGTATTGTTTTATTTTTTAGCTTATGGAAGGGGTTAAACATCCCTGGAGCGGCAGAAAAAAGAACTTCAAATAGTTGGGGACAAAATGCTTGATGTTACAAAAATGACATCTTTATGTTTCAGTTAAATGTTGACTAGTTTTTTTTTTATATATCATAATTTTTTTTAAAAATCCATCCGGGGGTAATACGTTGTGTCAAATTTATTCGTGGATCGTTCATGTAGTTCTCTGAGAATTCTGTTCTTGTATATTGCAAATTACGAGGTTAACATGCCCATCATACTCTCCGTCATCCTTTCCAGAAAATTCCCGCTTTATGCGCTGAAAAAATACAGAACAAAGCAAATATGGCGCAAGTGTTTTAGATGTGTTCCGTATAGCTTCTGATGTTACGAGGCCGAAATCCTAGATTTGCCGAATGTTGTCCGTTCTTAACGCAACCTTGTTCGTCCCCTTGTTTTGGTCCATGTCTACTGGTCAGAGACCAGAAGAGCTTATGAGATAGTAAGGTGTCCGTCGTCCGTCTGTCTGTCTGTCCGTCTGTCTGTAAACAATTTTTCAAAACGCTACTCCTCCTACATGTTTGGTCTGATTTCAATATTATGTTTCACACAAGTAGACTACACTAAGATACTTACAATAGTGCATCGGTTTTTGATTTCGATGAACGGGGTTGCCATGGTTACTAAAAATAGAATTTTCTTTGAAATTCCTTTAAAACGCTACTCCTCCTACAGTTTTGGTCTGATTTCAATATTCCTTGGCACACAAGTAAACTACACTAAGATACATAAAATAGTGCATCGGTTTTTGATTTCGATAAACGGTGTTGCCATGGTTTCTAAAAATAGAATTTTCTGTGAAATTCCTTTAAAACGCTACTCCTCCTACAGTTTTGGTCTGATTTCAATATTACTTGGCATTCAAGTAGACTACACTAAGATACATAAAATAGAGCATCGGATTTTGATTTCGATGAACAGTGTTGCCATGGTTACTAAAAATAGAATTTTCTTTGAAATTCCTTTAAAACTCTACTCCTCTTACGGTTTTGATTTGATTTCAATATAACTTGGCACACAAGTAGACTAAACTAAAATACATGAAATAATACGTTTGCTTTTATGCTACTCCTTCTACAGTTTTGGTCTGATATCAATATTACGTAACACAAAAGTAGACTTCACTGAGATACATGAAATAATGCGTTTGCTTTTTATTTTGATGAACGTTGTTGTCATGGTTACTAAAAATAGAATTTTCTTTAAAATTTCTTTGAAACGCTACTCATCCGACAATTTGGTTTGATTTCAATATTACTTGGCACACAAGTAGACTACACTAAGATACATAAAATAGTGCATTGGATTTTAATTTCGATGAAAGATGTTGCCATGGTTATTCAAAATTGAATTTTCTTTTAAATTCCTTTAAAACGCTATTCATCCTACAGTTTTGGTCTGATGGCAATGGCTTCTTTCCTCATCCTTTGTTATAAGTACAAACCAGTAGAGCTACAGTCTCAACAGAGACGTCTGGTTAATGCTCGTTTTGCATTTATGTCTGTTGGTTTTAATTTTCATGTCTGAATTGTATATTGGTACATTGGTTGAATTTAGGGTATATTCGTATTGCAAAGAAGACTGTTGGTTTTGCATTTATGGCCATTTATGATAAGATTTTGGTTTGTTGAATTTCAATTGCCATTCATTTTGTTTAAAGTAGGGATGTCAACGAATATTCGATTATTCATTCGATGGGTTGATATTCGAATATAAAAATATGATTCGAATATTCGGTTTATGTGTAGAAGCATTTAACAGAGAGAAAAATCGGGCTTTTATTTGAAATTGAATAAAATTCCAAATGTTGACAAGGAATACTGTAATATTTGATTGAAAAAAAAAACTAAAAGACACTCCGGTTGGATTATTTTAAAAGTTTGAAGTATGTAACTATAACAATTCTTTGATCATTTAATAAGTGGTATAACAGTGCCAGTTACTTACAATCAGTTTGTTTTGTTGTAAGGACACAGTTTTGCAGTAAACACCTGGCTCTCATGCTTATGTAAGCATCTTTAGAAATAATTTTACTCCATGCTACATCAGGCATATAAAAAAATATGATTGAATGATTGTTTATATACTGTTTAACGTCCCTCTCCAGAATATTTCACTGAAATGGAGACGTCACCATTGCCGGTGAAGGGCTGCAAATTTAGGCCTATGCTCGGCACTCAGGGCCTTTGAGCAGGGAGGGATCTTTATCGTGCCACGCCTGCTGTGACACGGGGCCTCGGTTTATACGGTCTCATCCGATGGACCTTAAAAAATATGAGGAAATTGAACAAATTATTGTTGCTACCACATTAATTCATGCACGCAAGATTGTAATGTTTAAACGAATAGTTTTATGTCCGAGTTAATAAACACGTGTGTGAAAATTAAAAGTAACTCATTCTATAAACTACTCGCCAAAGCTGACTTCTTGAAATACTAGCACAGATAGATTAGAAAATGCAACAACAGAAGGAGGGGCGGGAATCAACATCGAATAGAAAAACTTTATTTTACTGGTACCCAGAAAAACGCGCTGAAATGTAGTGTCGCCCAGGGCTTGATAGAAAACTATGGTACTTGTGTAACGCCGACCGAGCGGCCGTATTCACATTTTGTCCTTAGTCTTTAATTTCTCTATTTGGTAGCGTTAAATTCTCCTCATATCTTGAAATGAGACTCAAGTTCGTCTATTGTACAGTTTATTTACACAATACATCACAAATAAAAACATCCAGGAAAAATAATTCACTACTAGTATATAAAATCCAAGTAAACAATCACATAGAAATCCAAATCATAGGCAAAGTTAATAATCCAAGTAAAACAAGTATAAGTGAGTGTATCGCTACATATCAGTACTCTCGTCTATATATCCTATCTTTAGAATGTTATTCTAACATTCTCTCTCGCTATATATACTTAAGATCCGCTCCTGACGATCAGGAGCACATTATAAGATCCTTAAGATCAGGAGTCAATACACAGGTAATTACGATCAACAGGGGGTTATATAAGAGGGGCGATTAATAGACAGATAAGATTTATAGCATAAGTGTAGATAATGTATGAACAATTAATTAAAGAGAAATGATATTAACGTTACACTTGCCCTCGGACAGGTAACCACCATAAATTGACTTGACCCACTTAAAAAACTGCTTTTCCCACTTCTTGCATATTATATATTAGCTCTAGGTCAATTTTCAAAAGTTAACACATTCGAATGATTTTTAGAATTTATATATATATTAATACGAGTTTTCATAAAACGTTACATTTTGGGATACCAAAGAAAGATAACTCTATAATTATGGTAAAACTTGAGTTTTTTACGATAGAAATCAATTGAGAACGGAAAATATTTTTAACCCCCCCCCCCCCCCCCCCCCGTGAAACAAAAATTCCTTTTTACAGATATTAAAGACTGCCAATTTACAAATTTATGCCAAAACTTTTTGTTTTTAGGGGGGGGGGGCATATCTTTATAAAGAAAAAACGAAAAAATGTTGAATTTTTTACTCATCCAAAGCCATTTACAACTAAATAATTGTATTTTGATAATTTATATAAGTTTATTTTATTTGTGTAAAAACATTAGAAAAGATATGAAATACATTTTATCATATTTAAGACTATTTCAAAATAAAGTGATAATTCAAAGTTCGATTTCAGTATAGAAAATGTCGTCTACCCCCCTTTTTTGAGAGCTGAAATTAATGATCATTTACTATCCAGAGCTGAAATTAAAATTATTAATCAATTACCATAGAACTGTTTGTTGTTTTAAACAAAGATTTAATGGCCAAATTGCCATTAAAATTGAATTTAAAAGGTGCAAAATGTAGACGGGAAACAAGAGTTACAGTACGTGGTTCATCTAGTATTCTATGTGAGTGCTTTCTTTCTTTTGGTCAAATAAAGACTTGAAGTATTCGAAAAATATTTTGCAGACTGTTATTTCCAAATACACACAAAGATTCTCTATCCAATGGCCAAGCTTTAAAATTAAAAACCACATTGATGTCTTTTATTGTACTCTCTCTGAAGACTGAAAACCTACAATGAATAAAAATTTTAATAAATTTAAAACTGTAATATTAAAAATACGACTTGAACAATTTAATCTTTGATTTCATCAGAATAAGAATACAATATTAATGCATTTGATCATGTAAATCATAGTTACAATTAATTATTTTAACCTTTCGTCCAATAAAGCAATGATTTTCTTCAAAATATTGTGGATGGCATTATCCTTGAAATCCACCTCGGGACATTGGCCAGACAGCTTTACATCTCCAAAGTATCCTGACTCTGGACTGTACATCTTCAGTAAATCCTTCCACATTTCTTCAGTTGCCTCCACAGTACTGTCATTTTCTTCTTGTGTCTCTTGCTCTCCAAGAATCTCTCCATCATTAGATTACACTATTTGTTCAATTGGCTCTATAGCACTGTCATTGTCTTTTTGTGTCCCTAGAATAACTTAATTTTTATTTCCTGAAAGGGGAATCCAAGTACATTATTACTATTTCCTATTTATCTTTAAATGTAGCATTTCTAATAATTACTACTGCATGAAAAGTGGTGTTTAATATAATTGAATAAATTCGTTTACTTAATTAAATTTCCTGTTTTGAATTTAATTTATGTGTAACGTTAAATTAAACATAAAATATATAGTGATATAATTAATGCATTTTTAGCTCACCTGAGCCGAAGGCTCAAGTGAGCTTTTCTGATCACATTTTGTTCGTCGTCCGTCCGTCTGTAAACTTTTCACATTCTCAACTTTATCCCAAGAACCACTTGGCCAATTTTAACCAAACTTGTTACAAAGCATCCTTTGGTGAAGGGGAATTTAAATTGTTAAAATAAAGGGACATATCCCCTCGCAAGGGGAGATAATCAAGAAAAGACAGAAATAGGGTTGGGTTATTAAAATATCTTCTTCTCAAGAACCACTGGGCCAGTAAAGCTGAAACTGTGAAGCTTTGGAAGCATCCTGGTATAATGCAGATTCTAAATTGTTCAAATCATGACCCCTGGGGGAAGGACGGAGCTTCAATGGAGAGTCAAAGTTTTACATAGAAATATATAGGAAAAATATTTGAAAATCTTCTTCCCAAGAACCACTGGGCCAGAGAAGCTGAAACTTATGTGGAAGCATCCTGGTATAGTGTAGATTCTTAATTGTTCAGATCATGACCCCTAGGGGAAGGGAGGGGCCACAATGTGGTATCAAAGTTTTACATAGAAATATGTATGAAAAATCTTTGAAAATCTTCTTCTCAAGAAACACTGGGCCAGTAAAGCTGAAACTTATGTGGACACATGCTGGTATAGTGTAAATTCTAAATTGTTCACATCATGACCCCCGGGGGAAGGGTTGGGCCACAATGGGGAATCTAAGTTTTACATAGAAATATAGAGGAAATATCTTTGAAAATCTTCTTCTCAAGAACCACTGGGCCAGTAAAGCTGAAACTAATGTGGAAGCATACTGGTACATGTATAATGTAGATTCCATCCAAATTGTTCAAATAATGACCCCCAGGGGAAGGGCGGGGCCACAATGGGGAATAAAAGTTTTATATAGAAATTTACAGGAAAATCATCTTCTCAAGAACCACTGGGCCAGAAAAAGTGAAGCTTATGTGGAAGCATTCTGGGGTTGTGTAAATTCTAAATTGTTCACATCATGACCCCCGGGGGAAGGGCGGGGCCATGATAGGGAATCAAAGTTTTACATAGAATTATAGAGGAAAAATCTTTGAAAATCATTTAAAAAAATTATTGAACAAAAATTATTTTATAGCCTTACCTGCAAAAGAAATAACAGGGGTTAACTTTTTAGAGGTACAATCCCAAAATTGCTTCTTTAAACATTGTTGTTTTTAATTAATTGTTGAAACTGACATAAAAGATAAGTCCACATTTTCAAAACTATAGGCAAATGAACTCTATTATTTTCATTTTTCCACCCTACATTTGTAAATATATTCAGCGCATCAGGTCCATTGTAAGATCCAAGAAGGAGCATTCTATGATATGATGTAAACATCTATGTAACTCTTAGAAAAAAAAATCAGTATTAAATATGTCAAATAATTATGATACATTCAACACATGGACATGTGATAAGAGATACCTCTCTATAATTGCTTTGTGTAATTGGGGCACTCGAGACAACAGATTACAGAAATATTCAATAGTTTTCAATTCCGGAATCATGAGAATGGCAACCCACTGATTTTGCATGGCAGACATGCCTGACCCCTAGGGGAAGGGAGGGGCCACAATGTGGTATCAAAGTTTTACATAGAAATATGTATGAAAAATCTTTGAAAATCTTCTCAAGAACCACTGGGCCAGTAAAGCTGAAACTTATGTGGACACATGCTGGTATAGTGTAGATTCTAAATTGTTCACATCATGACCCCCGGGGAAAGGGGTGGGCCACAATGGGGAATCTAAGTTTTACATAGAAATATATAGGAAATATCTTTGAAAATCTTCTTCTCAAGAACCACTGGGCCAGTAAAGCTGAAACTAATGTGGAAGCATACTGGTACATGTATAATGTAGATTCCATCCAAATTGTTCAAATAATGACCCCCAGGGGAAGGGCGGGGCCACAATTGGGAATCAAAGTTTTATATAGAAATTTACAGGAAAATCATCTTCTCAAGAACCACTGGGCCAGAAAAAGTGAAGCTTATGTGGAAGCATTCTGGGGTTGTGTAAATTCTAAATTGTTCACATCATGACCCCCGGGGGAAGGGCGGGGCCATGATAGGGAATCAAAGTTTTACATAGAATTATAGAGGGAAAATCTTTGAAAATCATTTAGCCCCGTGGGGATCCGGGTTAGAATAGGTCCTCAGTACCCCCTTGCTTGTCGTAAAAGGCGACTAAATGGGGCTGTCCTTCGGATGAGACCGTATAAACCGAGGCCCCGTGTCACAGCAGGTGTGGCACGATAAAGATCCCTCCCTGCTCAATGTCCCTGAGTGCCGAGCATAGGCCTAAATTTGCAGCCCTTCACCGGCAATGGTGACGTCTCCATATCAGTGAAATATTCTGGAGAGGGACGTTAAACACTATACAATCAATCAATCAATCAATGAAAATCATTTAAAAAAATTATTTAACAAAAATTATTTTATAGCCTTACCTGCAAAAGAAATAACAGGGGTTAACTTCAATTGGAACTGTTAAAACTGGGCGCGTATTAATTTCATTTCATTTTATTCAGGTAAAAATATCACAGAATGTCATGATTAACAAATTAAAACATTAAAGACTAGCATACTACTAGAAAAAAGAAAATACACACACATTATCTCAGCACTATGCTAATTAAGAAAGATCAATTTAACATATATACGTAATTATTATTAAATACATTGCATGACATACAGTTGATAAAGATTACCTGAGGATAGCCCATAAAAGCCTTATTAAAAAGCTTATTTCCAATGGGGTCCTCAATTAACAGCCATGTTAGTAAACAAAAAATAACAAAATTACATAAACATTGGAATTTAGGCAGGTACTTTTATGAGTATAGCATAATGCTTTGAAAAATGACGTTTACAGTAGCATGTTTTGTCTTGGTAATTATCACAAAATGCTTATGATACTAAAATAATAAATAAACAATAAAATTAGACAAGCATTTTTATGTAGTAACACTAGTATTTGTAGATAAATAAGATTTTACAGCTTTCTTAAAACTTTGTTTAGTTTTCACCTCTTTAATCTCCAAGGGCAATGAGTTCCAATCTTTGATTGCATTATGAAAAAAACATGATGACTCTTTCCCTTTTATCTTTGGTATAATAAAATTCTTATTTGTAGCACTTCTTGTGATATTATTATTTAAAACAAAATGTTCATGGAGGTAAGCTGGTGCATTACCATGATATATATTAAAAACATGATTTAATCTTAATTGTTTAGCCCTATCCTCCACTCTTAACATATTTAGAGAGTTTAAAATATTATTAGAAATACTCTCTCTAGGACTAAGGTTTAAAATGAACCGTACTACTTTGTTCTTGGTTACTTGTAATCTGTGTTTCAGTTGCTTGTTTATTCCACAATACCAAGAAGAACTGGCATAGTCAAAATAACATTGTATCAAGGCAGAACATAGGGTCTTTCTAGAATGTGTACTAAGACAGGATGCATTTCTATATAAAAACTTAAGTCTAGCATTAACTTTTTGTATGATACTTAAAACAATATTTTCACATGAAAGAAACTTGTCAATACAGATTCCTAAATATTTAACACTTTCAGAACCTTTAATAATATGACCATTACACACAATTTTAAAATCGGTGATACTTTTCAGCTTTCTTGGAGGACCAAATAAAATAGATTCTGTCTTACCTAAATGGAGTGACAATCTATTGTCAACTATCCAAGAAGAACATTTGTCAAGAACAATGCCCAGTTTTTGAGCAATAATAACAGGATCTCTGTGTGCATAAAAAATGGCACTGTCATCCGCATATAAAATTAATTTACAGTCATCATCAATACTGACAGTCATATCGTTGACATATATTAAAAATAATAGAGGTCCTAAGATGCTGCCTTGAGGAACACCACAATTTACAGTATTAAAGTCTGAAGAAGTATTGTTGACATGAACTTGTTGTTGTCTACAAGACAGATAAGATTTGAACCACTCAGTGGATAAAACTCCTAAAACTTTTAACTTATCACATAAAATTGTATGATCAACAGTGTCAAAAGCTTTTTGCAAATCTAACATTACCATACCTGTAAAAAGCCCTTTGGATGTATTACTTTTAATAAAATCTAACATATGTATTAAACAAGTATCTGTTGAAAATTTGTTTCTAAAACCTGATTGATAAGAATACAACAAGTGATTATTGTTTAAAAAATCTAAAAGTTGAACATGGACACATTTTTCCAAAATCTTTGAAACTATACATAATATACTGACAGGCCTATAATTTCCCACTTCAAGGGAATTTCCTTTCTTGAACAAAGGCTTAACTCTTGCCATTTTAAAATCATCTGGTACAATACCGGTGGTTATAGATTTGTTTACAATGGACATTATAGGTTCTTTAATATAAAAAGCACCATCTTTCAAAAACCTTGCTGGTATATTATCTAAACCAGTACTTTTATTTACATTCAAACTTTTTAGTTCTTTGTATATAAAATCTTCAGTCACAGGTTGAAGTACAAAAGTTTTGTTTTCTATGTTTTTATCTGCATAAAACTGTCTAAAAACCCTTGAGGTGACAGAAAACATATATGAAGGATTAGGTAATTTACTTACAAGTTTTAATGCAATAGTTGTAAAAAACAGTTGAAATAATCTGCTAAAGTTTTCCCTTCATGTTGTACTATACCATCTATGTTTAAGACAATGTTTTCACTACTTTTTTGTTTATATTTGTATCCTATGTTCTTCGAGTTGTTGCCACAATTTTTTAGGTTCTGACCTATTTTCTTCAATTTTGTCTTGAAAGTAAGAGGATCTAGCTTTCCTTACTTCTCTCTGCACTTGATTTCTCAATTTATCAGGTCCATTGTAAGATCCAAGAAGGAGCATTCTATGATAAGATGTAAACATCTATGTAACTCTTAAAAAACAGTATTTAATATGTCGATCGATACATTCAACACATGGACATGTGATAAGAGATACCTCTCTATAATTGCTTTGTGTAATTGGGGCACTCGAGACAACAGATTACAGAAATATTCAATAGTTTTCAATTCCGGAATCATGAGAATGGCAACCCACTGATTTTGCATGGCAGACATGCCTAGGTGGTGAAAAACATACAACTATAGAAAAATGACGCATATGATTGCTAGGAACAAAACAATTAGTTGTACCCATGACGTTCAACTATCTGTAGGTATACGGCAAATGTCATTTTATTGTTTTATAAGACCTGCAGTTGTGCAGTCCTGCAAATGTATTATGCACATTGCTGCTGCAAGACATTGCAAGTGACATCTAAATTGAATACATTTCAAGAAAGCTTTGCAATAGAAGGTCCCATGGGTTAAATTTTACGAAAAAGTAAGAAGTATCGCAGGTTGTGATTGTGCTTTCTTCTATTCAGACCACATCTCGAATAATGCTCCATGTATCCGACTGTAGGCTGTGCGTTGGTAACGGGTGAGCTGTTGCTCATCAACCAACCAACCATCCTCTTGCTCTATTCTGGTTGACGGGGCATCAGGTTCTAAAATACTGCATTATCAAAATAAATAAATTAAATAACGCTTAAATGTCGCAGCATTCACTGCATTCGAAGTTTCGCCACCGGTTGTGGGAACTGATGCACAATTTTCTGAAATGTAAACACCTGATTTCATATTCGACACTTTTGTAAGGGAAAAAAAAATGAAGTATACACGAGTGAGAGTGAG
>NW_026939239.1:0-90263 GCF_032062105.1 Saccostrea cuccullata | reverse complement strand
CTGAGTAACGTATATTTTGAAAAGATTGAACAGTTAATGTATCAATTATGGTGTAGTACAAGATAATGGTAAATCCAAGCACAGGGAATAAAACAAGTTTCAATCATGGTCAAGGCTTCATATCTAAGCGCACAGTAGTCAGCTAGTAAGGTCAATTTTAAAAAGTAGCCAAGTCTATAATTAATTATTTTGGGTATTTTCACTACGGTTGTGCTTCAAAGACATTTTTCCAAGTGTAGCAACCGAAAATAATGTTCTACCGCGCGGAATCTGCACGGGAAGCAGATTGAGAAAAATAGGTCGAAAATACAATACGGTCGAAAACAGGATACGAGGCAATATTTGTTCGAGTACATTTTAAATTTATTTTGATACCTGGAATGTTGTTTTATGTGAAAAATTGATGTCTCTACGGATATTTTTCTGCAGACTTACGTGTCGCGGTGATTCAGTTTTGTTGCATTGTATAAGTATATCTACTCTTTCAAGTACGATAACGAAACCGAACTGATGGCAAAAAATCAAAACTTCGCATATTAATTCAAACACTCATTTATAAGTCTTCTTACCATAGGTACATGTATCAATTTATTTTTACACCTTAAAATGTATTAATTATCAGCTCTTAAATTAAGAATTATTCGGAACAGGTTAAAATTCGGAACTGGCCAGACGACTGTAGTTTACTTTCAAATATCAATTTGAAGGATCTACATTGTATTTATGGTCTTGCTGTGGGTAACGTGTATAAATATTCTGTAGGAGCTACAAAAAATCATAATAGTCCTAATTTGAAAGAAAATGAAAATAGACACAAACTTTAAAATAATGTTTGTTTGTCTTTCCCGACAGAGGATGAAAATTTTGGTCAGGAGTCAGTTAATTTTTTTTCAAAATTTATTTTAAAGAATGCGTAAAAATAGTATTATAAAAAGTGTCTGAGTCGACCCCTTAAAATTGTTGCCAGTCGATGTGGAGAGGGGAGTAATTAAGGGACAATATCCCTCTGCTCCACATTTTACGACTTTTTTTTAAAATTCTAAACATTGATTTTCAGCAACAACTATAACATTCAATTCAAATAAAAAATAGTTTGAAGTATGAAGCGTTGCTTACTTTTTCAGAAATGAATGATATGTCAAATCATGATTTGAAGAAAATTTGATATGGTCATTAGAAAGATCAATTATTTTTAATCTCACAATTAAACTAGTGCTAATTGTAACGGGAACCGTTACAGATGTTCCCCAAACGCTCCCAAACTCCCTTTTAGTTCCATATTCCCTGTAATATACTATTTGTGAAAGCATTCAGTCCAAAATTATTAAAAATCACTCATTCAAGTGTATTTCTAATTTCATTCGTTCCAAATGCACGCACGTGCGTGCACGTGCATGATGACCATACCTTCTTGTAGGAGTCCCTTATATTTATTTATGTTCTGAATCCCATCCTGTTTGGTTGAAAAACAAGGGAGTTATAGCCATTTCAAGTGTCAGCCAATCAGATTGCAGCACACGTGCATGCGCGTGATTTCATTATCATTTTTCTATATGGCATTGTAGGATATCCTAATGAATGAATATGTTTTAAATTTCAAAGCATTTCGTCAAAAAACAAAGGAGATATAGTCAATTAAAGTTTCAGCCAATCAGATCGCAGCACACGTGCATGCGCGTAATTTCTTGAAATTTTTTGTATATCATATTGCAGGGCATCCTAATGTATGACTATGTTTTAAATTTCAAAGCATTTCGACAAAAAACAAAGGAGATATAGTCATTTAAAGTTTCAGCAAATCAGATCGCAGCACACGTGCATGCGCGTAATTTCTTGAAATTTTTTGTATATCATATTGCAGGGCATCCTAATGTATGACTATGTTTTAAATTTCAAAGCATTTCGACAAAAAACAAAGGCGATATAGTCAATTAAAGTGTCAGCCAATCAGATTGCAGCACACGTGCATGCGCGTGATTTCATGAAATTTTTTCTATACCATATTGTAGGATATCCTAATTCATGACTATATTTTGAATTTCAAAGCATTTCATCAAAAAACAGAGAAGATACTGAGATTTTTGTTTTAGCCAATCAGAGCGAAGCGCACGTGCATGCGCGTGAGTTCGTGCTAATTTGACAGTGTCACATTATCAATAGTATTAATATATCTTTATATAATGAGTTTCAAATCATTTCATCAAAAAATGTAAAAGTAATAGCTATTTTAAGTATATCAGTCAATTCATTCATTTCACGCACACGCACGTGCGTGCGTATGCGCGCAAAATGACCTTCGTTCCGCACATCTACACTACACACCTATTAACCCTAAAAAGGTTTTAGCTCAGTTGGGTGAACAGTTTCTGAGAACACTCGCGGACAAAAAAAGTACAGGAGAAGAAATAAGAAAAAAAATAATAATAACTAGAGCCGAGCTCGTTGCAAAGCAACGAGTAGGTCTTCCGGCCTGTTTGACCGGAAGTAGCTTTCATTTTTAACAAATATGAGAAATAACGCCTAAAATGGTTTGAATCCTCTAAAGCTATGTTAATTAATGCAAAAATATGCAAATTTTTGCTACTTCCGGTTTAACCGGAAGTGATGACGACGGACAGAAAATTAAGTTTTATGCTCCCAGAGACATATGTTACCCAAAAACTTGACAAGAACGGCAAAAATACGCATTTTTGACTACTTCCGGTTTCACCGGAAGTGACGACACCGGACGTTTTTTGATGAAATAAATAGATTTAGCTTTGACTTTTTGAACAACTTTGCTTCTTTGACGTATTACAAATTCTCAATACTTTTTGAGATATTAATTAAAAACTTTTGTCCCCTCTAGATCCCTTATTTTAGGGGTCAGCCCTTATTTCGAGATATCAATTAAAAGATCTTAGAATTCTTCACAACTTTTGTTCTATATGTTTTAACAAAATATTTACAAGTAAAATGATATAATAGAAAAAGTGTTAGAAATTTTGAAATGCTCAATATGACTTTTTTAAGTCCATACCGAGCGTTAACGTGCAGTATTTCCGGTGAAAATTCAGAACACAATGCAAATCTACATATGTTGCTCTTTCTTCCTGAAAAGGTTTCATCTTCCTGTGATGAGCGGTTTTTAAGAAGAGCGACGGACAAACTGACCCTTAAAAATCACAAAACTGCAAAAATCTCCGAACCGGAAGTGATGTCATCAAAATTAAAAAAAGGGTATCGAGATTTTTTAATGTTCTATCAGACCTGAAAGTTTCATAAAAATCTAACGAGCCGTTTTCGAGAAATCGCGTGCACAAAATCGGTAAGAAAAAAAATAACTAGATACGATCTCGTTGCGAGCAACGAGTGGGTCTTCCGTCCAATTTTTGATAAAATGAGATAAGATTTTGACTGGGATTTTCATTCAAAATAATGTTTTTTAGGCAATTGATGTTGATTTGTGTAAATTTGTATTTGGACAGATGGAGAACATAAAACTATATGTTCCAAAATCGCTTTAAGGTCAAATAAATTATCACTTAAACAATTTAATTTTTTTAAAAATCAAGGGCTATATTTTGTGACGAATAGAAATCATCAAACAATGTGTTTTTAAATCGCTCAAATGTTAAATAAGGTGAGATTTAAACGATTTAGATTCTCAAAAAATTTAAATTACTTCCAAAATTTAAAATCAAGTACTATATTTGTATTGTGAGATATAGAGAGCATCATACAATTCGTTTGAAACCTCTCATAGGTCAAATAGAGTGAGATTTAAAAGATTAAATTTTTTAAAAATAATTTAAATTGCTTCCAAATGTAAAATCAAGTACTACATGTATATTGTGACAGGTAAAAAAACATCATACAATGTGTTTTGAAACCTCTCAGAGGTCAAATTAAGTAAGATTTAAACGATTTAAATTTTTCAAGAAATTTAAATTGCTTCCAAATGTAAAATCAAGTACTTTATATGTATTGCAACAGATAGAGAACATCATACAATGTGTTTTGAAACCTCTCAGAGATCAAATAGAGTGAGATTTAAACGATTTAAATTTTTCAAGAAATTTAAATTGCTTCCAAATGTAAAATCAAGTACTAAATATGTATTGCAACAGATAGAGAACATCATACAATGTGTTTTGAAACTGCTCAGAGGTCAAATTAAGTAATATTTAAACGATTTAATTTTTTCAAAAAATTTAAATTGCTTCCAAATGAAAAATCGAGTACTATATATGTATTGCAACAGATAGAGAACATCATACAATGTGTTTTGAAACCTCTCAGAGGTAAAATATAGTGAGATTTAAACAATTTAATTTTTTCAAAAAATTAAATTACTTTCAAACGGAAAATCAAGTATTACATATGTATTGTGACAGATAGAGAACATTATGCAATGTGTTTTGAAACCTCTCAGAGGTCAAATTAAGTAAGATTTAAACGATTTAAATTTTTCAAGAAATTTAAATTGCTTCCAAATGTAAAATCAAGTACTATATATGTATTGCAACAGATAGAGAACATCATACAATGTGTTTTGAAACCTCTCAGAGATCAAATAGAGTGAGATTTAAACGATTAAAATTTTTCAAGAAATTTAAATTGCTTCCAAATGTAAAATCAAGTACTCAATATGTATTGTGACAGATAAAAACATTATACAATGTGTTTTGAAACTGCTCAGAGGTCAAATTAAGTAAGATTTAAACGATTTAAAATTTTCAGAAAATTTAAATTGCTTCCAAATGAAAAATCGAGTACTATATATGTATTGCAACAGATAGAGGACATCATACAATGTGTTTTGAAACCTCTCAGAGGTCAAATAGAGTGAGATATAAACGATTTAAATTTTTCAAAAAATTTAAATTGCTTCCAAATGGAAAAGCAAGTACTATATATGTATTGTGACAGATAGAGAACATCATACAATATGTTTTGAAACCTCTCAGAGGTCAAATTAAGTAAGATTTAAACGATTTAAATTTTTCAAAAAAATTAAATTGCTTCCAAACGTAAAATCAAGTACTATATATGTATTGCAACAGATAGAGAACATCATACAATTTGTTTGGAAACCTCTCAGAGATCAAATAGAGTGAGATTTAAACGATTTAAATTTTTCAAGAAATTTAAATTGCTTCCAAATGTAAAATAAAGTACTTTATATGCATTGTGACAGATAGAGAACATCATACAATATGTTTTGAAACCTCTCAGAGGTCAAATTAAGTAAGATTTAAACGATTTAAATTTTTCAAAAAATTTAAATTGCTTCCAAATGTAAAATCAAGTACTATATATGGATTGCAACAGATAGAGAACATCATACAATGTGTTTTGAAACCTCTCAGAGGTCAAATTAAGTAAGATTTAAACGATTTAAATTTTTCAAAAAATTTAAATTGCTTCCAAACGTAAAATCAAGTACCATATATGTATTGCAACAGATAGAGAACATCATACAATTTGTTTTGAAACCTCTCAGAAATCAAATAGAGTGAGATTTAAACGATTTAAATTTTTCAAGAAATTTAAATTGCTTCCAAATGTAAAATCAAGTACTAAATATGTATTGCGACAGATAGAGAACATCAAACAATGTGTTTTGAAACTGCTCAGAGGTCAAATTAAGTAATATTTAAACGATTTAAATTTTTCAAAAAATTTAAATTGCTTCCAAATGAAAAATCGAGTACTATATATGTATTGCAACAGATAGAGAACATCATGCTATGTGTTTTGAACCTCTCAGAGGTAAAATAATGTGAGATTTAAACAATTTAAATTTTTCAAAAAATTTAAATTGCTTCCAAATATAAAATCAAGTACTATATATGTATTGTGACAGATAGAGAACATCATACAATATGTTTTGAAACCTCTCAGAGGTCAAATTAAGTAAGATTTAAACGATTTAAATTTTTCAAAAAATTTAAATTGCTTCCAAATGTAAAATCAAGTACTAAATATGTATTGCGACAGATAGAGAACATCAAACAATGTGTTTTGAAACTGCTCAGAGGTCAAATTAAGTAAGATTAAAACGATTTAAATTTTTTGAAAAATTTAAAATGCTTCTTAATGCAATATCAAGCGCTATATCAGATTTCAAAACACATTGTCTGATGTTGTCTATCTGCCAAAATACACGTGTATACATTTTGTCACATTTGTAAGCAATTTAAATTTTTCAAAAAATTTAAATCGTTTAAATCTCATTCAATTTGACCTTTGAGAGATTTCAAAACACATTGTTTGGTGTTCTCCATCTGTCAAAATACAAATTTCATATTTGAATTTTCATTTGGATGAAATTTTATTTTTTTGAAAAATTTAAATCGTTTAAATCTAGCTTTATTCGGCCTCTGAGAAATTTCGAAACACATTGTATATTGATCTCCATCTGTAGTAACACAGATATAGTATTTAATTTTACATTTGGAAGCGATTTAAATTTTTTGAAAAATTTTAATCGTTTAAATCTCACTCAATTTGACCTTTGAGAGATTTCAAAACACATTTTATGATGTTCTCCATCTGTCTTAATACAAATATAGTACTTGATTATACATTTAGAATCAATTTAAATTTTTTGAAAAATTTAAATCGTTTAAATCTCACTTTTTTGACCTCTGAGATGTTTCAAAACACATTGTATGCTGTTCTCTATTTGTCATAATACATATATAATACTTGGTTTTACATTTAGAAGCAATTTAAATTTTTTGAAATTTTTAAATTGTTTAAAACTCACTCTATTAGACCTTTGAAATATTTCAAAACACGTTGTATGATCTTATATATCCGTCAAAATACAAATGAAGTATTCGACATTTGGGAGCAATACAAATTTTTGTAAATTTTAAACCATTTAAATTGCATTCTAATTGTCATTTGAGAAATTTCAAAAATCACCATATGTTGTTATCGATCTTTTAAAATGCAGATGTATCATTTAGGAACCATTTCAATATTTTGAAAAATTTTAATTGATTAAAAGTCACAATTTTTGACCTTTCAAAGATTTCAAATTATGTGGTCTTATGTTTTCAATCCTTAAATATGCAATAATAGTTCTTATTTTACCTTAGAAAGCAATTTAAAACAAAATTGAAAAATTTAAATTGTTTCAATTTCATTATATTTGACCTTTGAGAATTTCTAATTACACTGTGTAATAATTTTTGTTTATATCAGAGGACACAAGCTAAAGATCATAAAGTACAGTCATTCTCACCAACCGCAAGCTTCGTTCACAATGAGTTTGACATGTTCTGTCAAAACAGCATGCTAATATACCTGAGGTTATTGTTTCTTAATTAGTGCATTAAAAATCACAAGATATATACCGTTGAAAAGGTCTTGAAAAGATCTATTTGATGGTTTAAAAATTTTTAAAATCGGTCAAGAAATGAGCGAGATATGACGTTTTACATACATCAAAGGATTTCCACCGAAGATCAAAGAGATCTAAAGAGCACCGTCTAACCGCAAGGATCCTTGATAATGAATTTGACATGTCCTGTCAAAATAAAAGGCTAACTTACCTGAGCTTATATTTTCTTTATTATTACACGTACAATAAAAAGAAATATACCGTTGGAAAGGTCGTGAAAAGATCTATTTGATGTTGTAACAAAATTGGAAATCGGTCAATAAATAAAAAAGATATGAATTTTTAAAAGAAAAGTTCTAAAAGTACATTTGCACTCTAATGTCAAAACACACCTGAGCTTATAAAATGTTCATTTTTGTACTCACATACAAAACAAATACATTTTTGGAAAGTGCTCGCCAAGATCTATTTGATGATATAAAAAATTTTGAAATTGGATTAAAAATTTTTTTTTGAAAAATTTAAATTAAAAATTTGAAAAATTTTAAAAACTTCTTAAAAATTTAAAAGCCTGTTACAAATGTAGAGTTCACATTTAATCATACCTGAAAATTTCAAATCTCTATTTTGCGTAGTTTTCTCAATGAAGGACGGACAAAAATTGTAGAAATTACGTCATATCTCACGACCGGAAGTAAAATTAGAAAAAGTGAAGGTATTGGATTGAGCCATAAGTGTTTCCTTTCATCACCGAAAGTTTCATATAGATCCACTGTACCGTTACTGAGATATCAGTGTAGGAAAAAAAATAATAAGAAGAAAAAGAAACATTACAATAATAGAAGGGTCTTCCGTTGGAGACGGAAGACCCTAATAAGAAAAACAGTGGAAAAGAAACAAACGAATAACAAGAAGGTCTTCCGCTGAAGACGGAAGACCTTAATAATAACTAGAAACTCTTGTTGCTACAGCAACAAAGAAGGTCTTCCGTCCTCCTCTATTAATCTGTATGCAGGATTTTTTTTTCTATTTTAAAAAAGACAGACATATAATAAACTAGTAGACTAATTGTTCAGCGAACAATTATCGGCCTTTCAACTTTTATAAGCATTTCGATATCATTTGGGCTGAAAAAAGTAGAAGAAAAGCAAGAAAAGAAATAAAACAGCAAAATTCTCATTTCTCTACTAGGATTTTAGATCGGGCTCGCAGTTGGTATAAATATACTCTAAACAGACTTCCTGGATTATTAGAGTCGACTCGGGGATAACCACGAATTAATTGATCACGCAAAGAGAGCACGTTCAAAACATTGTAACACGCTCCTAGGTGTATATATGATCTTGAATGAGATCGTTTTCGAGTTAAGATGTAAGGGGTAGGGTCGGATTAAAATTACGATATACCTAATAATATGAATAACATGCATTTTGATCTGCGCATCAAGACGGAAGCGTAAGTGGAAACGTTGTGAAATGTCCCATGTGTACCTGCATCATATGTGCATTATACATGTATTAAAGAGATGTTTGAAAATATTCGATTTGAGTTGTTTTATGTTTAAAATGGATGGCGATAAATTATTTCTGAGCATGTGAGAAACATGAGCGAGAGATGCAAGGCAGTTTGTAATTAAAGAAAAAGAAAACAGAGAATCGGGTTCGGATTTTAACATTCCTGACCAAAATAGGTATGGAATATGTGTGTGGATTAAATTCATTGTACGTAGCACAATAAATAAAATTCCAAACATGTATTTCTAGATGGGAAACACAGGGAAGAAACATGTATTGTTTTTTACTATGCTGAAAGTCGCTATTTCTTATAAGATTGTGTTATTCTAGAAAAAAAATCAAATTTCAAATGAAATCAAGATTCATTCAATTAATATTAAATCTAAAGACAATTGAAATAAATTCCACATACCAAAGAATGCTAGAATACATGGTATTAAATTGTCGTATTAGAGCAGGAGAATCGAATGATATTAACAACAAATGAAGAAATAGCCAATACAAGCTTTATTTCATTTTATGCCTATCAGAATTTAAATTTCAGACAGAAAAAAATGCAGTTTTTGCCGATAATCCGTAGAATTTCATTATACTCTTAGGACACCTTCTTTAAGGTGTCTTCTACTCAAAATCTTAATTTTATGTCGATGTGTGGTGTCTTTTCAGAGGTAGAAGTTTTTTCTATGTTGCTATTGAGTTTTTTTAAGGACGAGAAGTGGGGGGGGGGGGGGGGGGTATTTTGTAAGCATTTGTTAAAATGAGAGTTGTTGATACCTCCACATACTTAAGCTTGATTGTGACCTTTAGGTCAATGGGGTCAAAGGTCAAGGTCATTTATCAAGATCAAAGGTCAAGGTCATCAGAGAGAGAGAGAGAAGGGGGGGAGAGAGAGAGAGAGGTAAACTTGAGATTAACACTTGAAGCTGAATCTAGATAAAGGTAATGAAGATTTCTTTATTACTTTTTGAGTAAGGGTCAAAGGTCTCATTTTTAGGACAAGAAATCACGTGACCTGAAGAAAGTAAATTTTAAAAGAAGATATTTGAGGTTACTCTAGAAATTTGCAGTCTGAATAAAATGTCCCAAAATCATTTCAAATACTTTTTTTAATTAAAGATATTTATGGGATAGTAGGAAACTCGATTTATACAGTTTTTCTCTCATAATTGAAAGTCGTTGTTTTTGTTTCCAGTGGGATTACATATCTCGAAACTACAAGTAAGATGCTATAAGGTAATACTAAGAAAGATTCCATAAAGAAAAGTTTAAAATTTTTATTTATTTGATCACTTCCTGTGACAGCCGGAAGTAACGGCGGACGATCTTAAACTCAAAGGATTTGTCTACTCATCAAGGTCTACCATCCCTATTAATTTGGTGTCTTATTCTCTTACCGTTTACGAGATCGATCTAGCTATGATAACTTCTGATTTTGAGGACAGGAAGTCACGCGACCGGAAGTGAATTTTACTGAGATATTACACTTTACAGTAGACATTCGCAGTCTGAATAACATATCTAAAAATCATTACAAATACTTTAATTATCAAAAAAAATTAAGGGAAAGAATCACATTCAAATTATGTAGTTTTTCTCTTTTAACCGGAAGTTGTCATTTTTGTTTCCGTTGGGACTGATGCATTTCGAAATTTCAAATAAGATGCTATAATGTGATGCAAAACAAGTTTCAAAAAAGAAAAGTTGATTTTTACGAGTTTTTTTTTCACTTCCTATGACGACCGGAAGTGACGGCAGACAATCTTACCCCATATGGTTTTGCCTACTAATTAAGATCTATTACTCATATAAGTTTGGTGTCTTAATCTAATACTATTTTCGAGATCTAGCTATGATAACTTCCGATTTTGAGGACTGGAAATCACGCGACCGGAAGTGAATTTTACAAAGATGTTTGATTTTGCTGTAGACATTAGCAGTCTATATAACATATCTAAAAATCATAACAAATCCTTTATCTATAAAAAAAATTTATTGGAAATAAAAATACTCAAATTATATTGTTTTTCTCTTATAACCGGAAGTTGTCGTTTTTGCTTCCGGTGGGACTGATATATTTCGAAACTACAAATAAGATGCTATTGTGTGATGCAAAAACAGTTTCATAAAAGAAAAGTGGCAATTTTCGATTTCTTTGATCACTTCCTGTGACGACCGGAAGTGATGGCGGACAATGTTTACCCAAGTGGATTTGCCTACTTATCAAGATCTATTACTCTAATAAGTTTGTAGTCTTCATCTCTTACTGTTTACGAGATCTTGCTATGATAACTTCTCATTTTGAAGACAGGAAATCACGCGACCGGAAGTGAAAATTGCAAAAATATTTGACATTACTGCAGACATTTGCAGTCTTAATAACATATCCAAATATCATTACAAATACTTTATCTATGAAAAATATTTATAGGAAAGAAAAATACTGAAAATATGCAGTTTTTCTCTTAAAACCGGAAGTTGTCGTTTTAGTTTCCAGTCGGACTGATATATTTCAAATATGAAAATAAGAAGTTATAATGTGACGCAAAAAAAGTTTCATGAAAGAAAAGTTAAAAATTTTGATTTTTTGGATCACTTCCTGTGACGACCGGAAGTGACGGCTGACACTCTTATCCCAACTGAATTTGCCTACTTATCAAGATCTACCACTTATATAAGTTTGGTGTCTTAATCTCTTACCGTTTTTGAGATATAGCTGTGATAACTTTTCATTTTGAGGACAGGAAATCACGCGACCGGAAGTGAATTTTATAATGATATTTGACGTTACTGTAGTCATTTATAGTCTGAATAACATATCCAAAAATCATTATAAATACTTTATCGATAAGAAATATTTATGGGAAAAAAAAATACTGAAAATATGTAGTTTTTCTCTTATAACCGGAAGTTGTCGTTTTTGTTTCCGGTGGGACTGACATATTTCGAAACTACGAATAAGATGCTATAATGTGATGCAAAAAAGTTTCAAAAAAGAAAAAGTTGAAATTTCCGATTTCTTTGATCACTTCCTGTGACGACCGGAAGTGACGGCGGACAACCTTACCCCGATTGGTTTTGCTTACTTATCAAGATCTATTAATCATATAAGTTTGGTGTCTTAATCTCTTACCGTTTCTGAGATATGACTCGGACAAAACTTTTTTGAAAAAAGCGGAAATCGGACATATCTGACGACCGGAAGTGACTTTTGAAAAACTGAAAACTGCATCTGAAAGATATTTTTACTCTCCATCATCCCTGAAAATTTCATGAGAATCCGTCAAGTCATCTCTGAGAAATCGTCAAAACAAAAAGGCAAAATAATAATAATAATAATAATAATAATAATAAAAAGAAAAAACAGTAGAATCTCTATAAGGTCTTCCGTCTGAAACGGAAGACCTTAACTAGTGCTAATTGTAACGGGAACCGTTACAGATGTTCCCCAAACGCTCCCCAACTCCCTTTTGGTGCCATATTCCCTGTAAGCCTTATTAAATAAGACAACATCTGTGCATTTTTGACTTTAACAACGTTTTCCCAAAAGGATACCAATTATATTCAAATTTTAACAATGCACGCGTGCCCATGTGAATGCACGTGCATAATGATCATATAATCTTGTCTACACTTTCTATATATTTAAATATACTTTATATTAAAGCATTTAGTCCAAAAGTATTAAAAATCACTCATTCAAGTGTATTTTTAATTTCACTCGTTCCAAATGCACGCACGTGCGTGCACGTGCATGATGACCATACCTTCTTGTTAGGGGCCCTTATATCTATCTATGTTCTAAATCCCATCCTGTTTGGTTGAAAACCAAGGGAATTATAGCCATTTCAAGTTTCAGCCAATCAGATTGCAGCACACGTTCATCCACGTGATTTCAAGAATTTTTTTCTAAATCATATTGTAGAATATCCTAATGCATGACTATGTTTTAAATTTCAAAGCATTTCATCAAAAATCAAAGGAGATATAGCCATTTAAAGTTTCAGCCAATCAGATTGCAGCACACGTGCATGCACGTGATTTCTTGAAGTTTTTTATATATCATATTGCAGGATGTCCTAATGCATGACTATGTTTTAAATTTCAAAGCATTTCGTCAAAAAACAAAGGAGATATAGCCATTTAAAGTTTCAGCCAATCAGATTGCAGCGCACGTGCATGCGCGTGATTTCATGAATTTTTTCCATATCATGTTGTAGGATATCCTAATTCATGACAATGTTAAAAATTTCAAAGCATTTCGTCGGAAAACAAAAGAGATATTGAGATTTTTGTTTCAGCCAATCAGAGCAAGGCGCACGTGCATGCGCGTGAGCTTGTGCTAATTTGACAGTATCATATTATTAACACTATTAATATATCCTTATGTAATGAGTTTCAAAGCATTTCATCAAAAAATGTAAAAGTTATAGCTATATTAAGTATATCAGTCAATTCACTCATTTCACGCGCACGCACGTGCAGGCGTATGCGCGCAAAATGACCTTCGTTCCGCACACCTACACTACACACCTATTAACCCTATAAAGGTTTTAGCTCAGTTGGGTGAACAGTTTCTGAGAACACTCGCGGACAAAAAAGTACCGGAGAACAAATAAGAAAAAAAATAATAATAATAATAACTAGTGCTAATTGTAACGGGGACCGTTACAGATGTTCCCCAAACGCTCCCCAACTCCTTTTTGGTGCCATATTCCCTGTAAGCTTCATTAAATAAGAAAAACTCTGTGCATTTTTGACTTTAACAACGTTTTCTCAGAAGGATACCAATTATATTCAAATTTTAGCATTGCACCCGTGCGCATGTGAATGCATGTGCGTTATGATCATATCATCTTGTCTACACTATCTACATATTTTAATATACAATATATTAAAGCATTCAGTCCAAAAGTATTAAAAATCATTCTTTCAAACGTATTTTTCATTTCACTCGTTCCAAATGCACGCACGTGCGTGCACGTGCATGATGACCATACCTTTTTGTAGGAGTCCCTTATATCTATCTATATTCTAAATCCCATCCTGTTTGGTTGAAAAACAAGGGAGTTATAGCCATTTCAAGTTTAAGCCAATCAGATTGCAGCACACGTGCATGCGCGTGATTTCATGATTTTTTTTCTACATCATATTGTAGTATATTGTAATGCATGACTATGTTTTAAATTTCAAAGCATTTCGTCAAAAAACAAAGGAGATATAGCCATTTAAAGTTTCAGCCAATCAGATTGCAGCACGTGGGCATGCGCATGCTTTCATGAAAATTCTTATACATCACGCTGTAGATCTTCATAATGTAGGTCTATGTTCAAAATTTCAAAGGATTATGACAAGAAACAGGAAAGATATTGAGACTTTAGTTTCAGCCAATCAGAGCGAAGCGCACGTGCATGCGCGTGAGATCTTACTTTTTTGACCATGTCATTTTGTCTATCATTCTAATACATACTTATAATATGAATTTCAAAGCATTTCATCAATAATTTAAATAGTTACGTCTGTATCAATTATATTGGACATTTCTCGTGTTGCACGTGCGAGCTCTTGCAAGCACATGTGCATGCACATGCTTTCATGATAAATCTTATATTACAGGCTGTAGATCTCCCTAATGTATGACTATGTTCAAAATTTCAAAGGATTTTATCAAAAAACAAAAAAGATATTGAGACTTTAGTTTCAGCCAATCAAAGCGAAGTGCACGTGCATGCGCGTGCGATCTTGCTATTTTGACCATGTCATCTTGTGCATACTACTAACATATCTTTACATTATAAGTTTCAAAACATTTCGTCACAAAATAGAAAAGTTACGGTTATATCCATTATATATTGGTCATTTTAAGTTTTGCACGTGCGCGCTCTTGCAAGCACGTGCGCGCAAAATGACCTTGATTCCGCAAATCTACATAACATGCCTACTTACCCTAAAAAGGTTTCACCTAAGTCGGATGTGTAGTTTACAAGATCACTCGCGGAAAAGATTTTCCCAGGAAGAAAAATAATAATAATAATAATAAGAATAATAATAATAAGAAACAGAGTAAAAACAATATGTTCCCCAACTTCGTTTGGGGAACATAACTAGATGCGATCTCGTTGCGAGCAACGAGAAGGTCTTCCGTCCGAGTTGTAGAGATATAATTAAACGAGCAATATCTGAAAATTATAATCCGATGAAATTCATCAAAAGCAGGAATTTATCGTAATATCCGATTATCGTATTATCGGAATGACTAATACAGCGTAAAATAGAATTCCGGTTAATCTGATCGACTTATATACCGACAAATAGGAATGTTCTAGAATAATGACGTCACATGCGCAATTAGGATGCGCGTACGGTTCAAATATTCAAAATGGAGAATATCAATATATAAGCTGTCATATCATTGGTTGACCAATCACAGCCATCGTTAAATGTCCACCATTGTAACTAAATATAAGTTGTTTACTTCTAAAACGCGAGGACATGTTCTGTCAAAACAGAATGCTTATAGATATGAGCTAATAGTTTCTGAATTAGTGCATTAAAAATCACAAGAAATATACCGTTGGAAACCTCTCAAAAAGATCTATATGATAGACTGATCTATCGAACAGGTGTGATAGCTTCAATGAAATTAAATATTAAATTAAACAATTTCTTATCGCCTTTATTTGTTTCGACGCTAAGAAAGTAAATTTAATACATTACACACACTTATCTACCACAATTACACTAAAGCAGTAAAACGGAAATTAAGTTTTAAGATTGTCAGTGAATTGCAGCGTACTGAAGGGTGAAAGTCCATGTAGTTTTTTTACTTGTCATGTATCATTTAGTCAAACGCTCAGCTGCCTCCATAAACCCCTACTCGCGAAATGGCGGAGTTGACAGAGACAGCCGCCATCTTGGGTCCGCTTCAGATTTTCAAATATAAATATCTAGAGTTCTGATTAACCAATGTTCAAACAAATTATATAGTAAGCATTGATCAAAGGGTCTCTATTATCATTCCAAAAATGAATAAAAAATGTTGAAAAACAAAAAGGTTGAAAAATACGATTTTTTCAATTTGCTTCTCCTGACGACAGGAAGTATAGACGACAAACGAAATGTCGCGTCCTGGATGATAGATATCACGATCTATTATCCCTGAAAGTTTCATGTTGATATCTTTTACCGTTTTTGAGTTTAATCGCGGACAAAATGTCATTTTAATTTCAGGAAATTGTCCGTAACTTGGCACCTGAAGTGAGTTTCCAAATTTTCTCTCGGATATAATAAATTCATGTTACAACACATCTGTCCTGAAAATTTCATGTAATTCCATCCAGTAGTCTTTGAGCAATCGCGTGCACAAAATTAGAAAGTCAAAAAAATAAGAAAAATAATAATAATAATAATAATAAGAAACAATAGAATCACTATAAGGTCTTCCGTGAAGACGGAAGACCTTAATAATAATAAGAAACAGAGTAAAAACAATATGTTCCCAAACTCCGTTTGGGGAACATAATAAGAAACAGAGTAAAAACAATATGTTCCCAAACTCCGCTTGGGGAACATAATTAGAAATATAAGGTATATATAAAAATAATATTTACTCTCATACCTATCTTATTCCCTTTAGAAAACATACTGGAACGATGCTTTTTAATCAGAATATCAAATTGTTTTCTGTGCATTTAAAATAAAATGCATCCATAAACAAGAGTTATCGTTCCATTATCGCCCTTGAAATTCTTTTTTAATGAAATAAAATATTAATTAAATGTTTATAAACAATTCTGCGGCTGTTATTTCTGTACAATTAAAAGACTTACACGTTTAGAGATAGATTTTTTTTTATCAATTTACACCGTTTAAAGAAACTGAGTATAAATGTTTTAGGTAAATTATTAAAAATAATTTATTAATATACTAGCAATAGAACTAGAAATCAACCTCTGAACGCTGGGTTAAGTTTGCTCGAGTTAACAATAAAATGGTCCTTATGATAGAGATCTGTAAACTCTGGCATGACAAATTACTGAATTTCATGACAAAATGTCTGCAGAAAGTTATCTTTCTTATCTGTAGAGTTATCTCTCTTATCAGAGTATCTATGAACCTTAAGTGATCTTGTTTTTATTTCGAGCTTGTCGTTGGGTGCACTCATTTCGTAAAGAATGAGTGCACTGATGGGCCCCGGTTAAATGTAAAAAAAATAAACAAATTAAGCTAAATTTTTCATCCCAAATCATTAATTGATATCTATATCTAAACCATGCAATTCAACAAATTTTACCCGCTGAAATTCAGGAATATAGAAAGAACAAAACCATAGGATGTGGCAGGAGTAAACCGACAATTGTGATTTTCTATAGTTAATCGAGAACGCTCGTTCATTTGAAAGGTTTATTTTTTTACTTGTTCTTTACTTTGTACAAATTTGTAAGAATGATAAAAGACGCATCATACATTTATAAAACTTGTGTGAAAGTAGGAAATTTGTACACGGTTAGGCTGGCACTTAAAATATTAAAATGTACAAAAAGTACAATGTTTTTCCTATAGAAAGCGAGAGCTATTAACCTGTCTGACCCATGTTGAACCCATGTTTGGAATAAATTATTTAAAATACACATAGTCACGTGAGTTCTACCCAGGTAAACATTCCTCAAAGGTGCTCATAAAACATCGGCAGGTTTTGTGTCATTTAGTCAAAGTCGTGTCGCTTAGAAATATCTATATGTATTTATTTTTAAGAACACGGGAGGATAAAGAGAGATTAGTACCATTCATAGAAGTGTCAAAAATTTTTAACATCCAAGCAAGACAACGAATGAGGTATTGAAAACCACCTAAACACTCCTTTTTAACTTCAAATTCAATGAACCTATTATTGAATTTTTTTTCAAATGCAAGAGAACCAATTTCTTAGTTTGATCAAAATGGCTACAGACAGCTACACAACTTCATTCAATTTTTAAAACACATTTGGCGAAAAAGTAACATTCCACAAACGCGCCCCATCAGATTGTTTAAATGTCGATTTAAATATCTTCGTCTTGATATAAACGAAACAAAAAGAAGATTCGTTTCGACTTTTCCGGATTTAGGGTATCCATAGGCATTTAAAAACATTCATTTTTTTTCAAATCCATGCTGATTTAGGTGATGCTCAACGTGCTTTTTAATTAAAAATATGCACTAGTATCTAACTATTCCCAAAAGAGAACGATTTGGTAATATATTCTTAAGTAAAACGGCACATAAAAAGGGTCCATTAAGTATTTCTTAAGTTAACCTTTCCATTGTTGAGTTATTTTTAAAATTCTGATTAGATATGGATCGCTTACCTATACGTAGATAGAGGTTTTACTGCTACCGGACAGCTAGGGCTGCCTACTCATCTATGGCCTCTGATTCCATCTCCGTTAATCACAGATGCATGATATAATATAATTTTTTCTTTGATTTGTATCTCCGGTTGATCAAAATATGTTTTCTTTTTCATTTTTAGCATTGAATAAACTTTAGAAGCACACAAAGTCTAAAAACGCATAAACACGTTATAGTAGCTCTTCAGATATATTTTCACTTCAGTTAATAACATTTAGAGAAGCAGTGTTGAAAACAAGCATTCTGAGAGTATTGCATAAGCAATACATGTCCCATACCGGGTTCCCCTTTTTCTTCAGGATGTCATTTTATAATAAGCAAAAGTCATGCCCAAGGTAAAACTGAAAGATTTTCAAGTTGTAAATGCCTTAAAACTAATAAAATAATCCACATTAAGACGAAAATTCAACTCATTTCTCCAACGTCTTTTCCTCGCTTCATATTTTTGTCGACATACGGAACTTAGCGCAGTTCGAACCCGATCTTAATTAAGCGATTATGAAAAATATTCAAAATGCCATAAATATTTACTAATACACTGAATGCGATTCTTTAATTAACACCAAATCATTACGTCACCCGCTTGGTGCAGTAGTTCGAACGTCTGCTCTAGAGTCTAGGAGTAAGGAGGTGATCCTAATGTCATGGATCTATTTGTACCTTTAATCCCCATTTTCAAAAGTGAGTTATCTCCCCTCAATATCGAAACTCTTCTACACTAGCCTAACTTCCGCGGACTACGCAATACGATAATCCAACAAAATAGTTACACGTCGTATTCAAAAATTTTAAAAGAAGGAAACGGTTTGCATTTTTTTTTTTAGATAACCCTCCCCAAGCGTACAGGTACAGAGAACGAATATGTAAATGGGTTGAACAGTTGAATATGAAACATAGTTGTGAAAATAAAAAAAATATTAAAATTATTAATTGCGAATTCAATAAATTACGGTACATATATTTTTTAACAGATGTACATGTATGTCAGTTACACGGGGTTACATGACTCTCTCTCTTTCTCTGATATTGTTTTTTACACACTTTGCAAAAAAGAATAACTTATACAAATAAATACATGTATTTACACTGAAAGGATTTTAAAAAAAAAATAAATAACACTTGAGAAAAGAATGTTTTCCGTCAATTAACGAGAAATACGCCAGGAAATTATTGTATCAATTTCGTGTTTCTGCTCTCAATTCTCTGATCTAAAACAAAATGTGTATTTTACTCGGGAATATACATGTACATATGCTTAGATCTTACACTAATCAGTTAAGATTTCTTTTTATTTACAAACACAATAACATTTTTCCATATAACAGAGGCATAACACCATGAACATGTTTACATCAAGAACGTCCGCGGAAGCGACTTTATTTATAGCGCATGCGTATTAAACACAGTAAAAGAGTTCCCTTCAGGGGAAATAACTCACCTTTTGAAAATGGGGAATACACGTTGAATATTATGTATTTTTAAATCGTTATAGTCCGTGAGGTTATACAGGAAAAATGTCCACATGTGTTAAACATATGTTAAACATGTGTTTAACATATATTTTTTACACATGTAAAACACATAAAAAGAGCACACATGTATAGGGTGTTTATTTTTACACATGTTAAACATATGTTTCACATGTGTTTAACATGTGTAAAAATAAACACATTGTATATTTATACATATGAAACATGTGTTAAACATGTGTTTTATATATGTTATACTTTATATGTGAATTATACGTGTATAATATTACTGTTGTACTTATTATCATTTTTATACTTTTTTCATGCCTGTCCACATATGTGAATCATATGAAAAGGGCAGCATATGTAAATCATATGAAATAGTTACATGTGTTCTCTTTCAATATTTATCACAAGGAAAAACACATTCTTGTACACATTTAAAAATCAGATATTTCTGCTTTAGATGAAAATCCAAAACATTCCAATGATCTCTCTTCATGGGTTAAATATTTGAAAATTAATATCTTAAAATGCTTACACAACTTTTTTGATAAATTATTTTCATCAAGAGAAATAACTTATTTTTCAGTGTACTTTCTAAACATGAAAGTATACAAACAAGTCAGTAGCATTTGTCGATACATATATTTTACATATTCTAAGTTGAGTACAAATTATAAGATTTCCACAAAATGATTAAATTGTTAAACATGCATACATGTACAAATGAATAACATAATTAGTCCATATACTTTTTTATAAATATGATTTGACATGAAATGACACCAAAGCAAAATTGAAATATCACATATAACAATACATTTGTCATGTATTCTCTATTGTAAATTTATGAAAAATCAAGTTATTTGATATTACAGCATACAAATAAGAATGGGAATTAAATCTTTACAGGTCAAATGCAGACAAGATTGTGTACATCATCCCAATTTCATAATTATTTCATATATTTTCTTGTTCTTTTTCCTTCTGTATCTTTCAGTTTTCTTCAGTTGTCCTCCCTCTGATCTTCCATGAGTTTGACCTTTTTGAACTCTGTTTGAACTGTACCCAAAATGCAAATCCACTATTTCTCCCTTTCCTGAACAATTTCTTTGTGTCACAGAATGGTCTCTACAAAAATTTCAAAAGTGAAAATAAAACAATTCTTAAATTACAAAATCAATTCTACAAGTAATATTAAAGTTCAGCAAACAAATGTATGCCCAATTCACCAACACAGATATAATACGAGATAAAACTAATGTTATACCCGGTATATGTTATACTAGGTGTTTTGTGAAATCCTATGATGTAATTTGAAAGACAATTACACTGTTGGAAAATATGTTTCATAATAAAGTCAAAAAAGCATATTTTTTTTTTTTGATTTTGACAATTAAATTTGGAATGTTCAAACAGTATTACTAATTCATATTGCCAAAAATTAAGAAGATTCTGACACAAATATTTTATTTTTGGACAAAAAATACAACAGAGAAGTAGACAGGCAGAAAAACAGACAGCGTGATTCTAGGATATTCCAAAGATTGTTGGGAAGAATATAACAAAGTTTATTTAACAGTGTGTAGTTACCTTAATTAAGGTTTTAAGCAAGTCTTGGATCTTGGGATTTACTCTTATGAGACGCTGACTGTATATTGAACCTGTAAAACAAATATTCATGCAGTAGATATCTTCTAAGCACAACTAAAACTTAATTAAACTACAAAACTACAAAAAAGAGAGAGTACATGTTTGTAGGTTCTTAATAGTCTTAATTAATATCTTACATTTTACCAGAAACTATGTTCTCTAGTGTTGGAAAAAAAATTATAAATGTCAGGTGCATAATAGATGTAAATATCCAATGGATTAACTAGCTGATGTACTTTCAACAATCATCACATATGCACATGTACTTGTACCTTGAAAGTTGGATGTCACTGTTATTATTAATTTTTAACTGAAATTCAACAAAAATCCTATTACCCCCCCCCCCCCCCCCCCCCCCTCGAAGTCATTTACAGTACATGCACCAGTTTCATAGCTTTTAAAGCCAGCAAATTCTATTCATACTTTCCATATTTTAAAAGTGCACTGGATTAAAACTGTTTTATGATATAGAATAAAATTATTGTAGTATTGAGTTGGACTTATTTTTTATAAAGTCGTGCAAACAATATAATGTAGAATTATAAAGGAACAAAAAGAAATTATCAAGAAATATTTTGTCATGAAGGAGTCATTACAGATTTTTATTGCAAGTATTTATTTTTACCTTTAATATTGCGATGATGCAATCATCTGTCAAATCAGCCTTAGGATCAATCGCCAGTCTTATCATCTTTGGGCTTTTTAGACGCAGCACTGTGACACTGAACTCAAGTTACTGCATGCATCTATATGCCATAAAAACAAACACTTGTTATTAAGTTGATGAAAGAATCGACTTGACAGCCATCTCAACATACATAAACACCAACTGACAGTCACAATGGTTTCAAGGTTTCTACTTTCACTTTCATATCAGTACGTAACAAAAGGAAAACCAATAGGGCCTGTTGCAACCACTATTGAAATAACGACCACTATTGAAATAATTATATCAATAGTGGTTGAGAGTGCATTTCAATAGCAAACATAGTTAGTAACCACTATTGAAATACAACCACTATTGAAATAATTATATCAATAGTGGTTGAGAGTGCATTTCAATAACAAACGTATTTGATAACCACTATTGAAATACAACCACTATTGAAATACAACCACTATTGAAATAACTATATCAATAGTTGTTGATAGTGCATTTCGATAACAAACATATGTACTAACCACTATTGAAATACAACCACTATTGGAATAATTATTTCAATAGTGGTTGAGAGTTCACTTCATAACAAACATAGTTAGTTACCACTATTAAAATACGACCACTCTTGAAATAATTATTTCAATAGTGGTTGAGATTCATTTCAATAACAAACATAGGTTGCAACCAATATTGAAACAAAGTTTACTTTTTAAATAAAGATTTCAATATGGATTAAATTACTGATTTCAACAGCACTTTGAACAATGAATCCAATACACCCCTGTTGCAACCACTATTGAAATAACGACCACTATTGAAATAATTATATCAATAGTGGTTGAGAGGGCATTTCAATAGCAAACATAGGTAATAACCACTATTGAAATACGACCACTATTGAAATAATTATATCAATAGTGGTTGTGAGTGCATTTAAAAAACAAACATAGGTAATAACCACTATTGAAATACGACCACTATTGAAATAATTATTTCAATAGTGGGTGAGAGTGCATTTCAATAACAAACATAGGTAATAACTACTATTGAAATACGACCACTATTGAAATAATTATTTCAATAGTGGATGAGAGTGCATTTCAATAACAAACATAGATAGTTACCACTATTGAAATACGACCACTATTGAAATACCGTATAAGTGGAAATTTTAGCAAAATGCAAATTTGGCGATTTGTCCTAAAAATATGGTATTTTATTTTTAGCCAGAAGTAATTTTAGCGATTTTAAAATGCTCACTAATGAAGCCATTACAAATTAAACACAGTTTATTTTTTGTGATATTTAATTTTAGCGATTTAGGAACCCTCGCTAATAATGCCAAAATTAAATCCTCGCTAAAAATTGTATACGGTAACCATTTTAATAGTGGATGAGATTCATTTCAATAACAAACAAAGATTGCAACCACTATTGAAATAATGTTCACTTTTGAAATTAAATTTCAATATGGATTAAATTATTGATTTTAATAGTGCATTAACAATAAATTCAATATATATTGAAATATTTATTTCAAAATTTACTGATGCGGTGAATCTTTTCTTTCAATACTGTTAGTATTTCAAAAGTGGTTGAAACCTATGGTTACCATATTGAAAAGCACTCTCACTCACTATTGAAACAATTATTTCAATAGTGGTCGTATTTCAATAGTGGTTACTATGTTTGTTATTGAAATGCACTCTCAACCACTATTGATATAATTATTTCAATAGTGTTCGTATGTCAATAGTGGTTACTAACTACGTTTGCTATTGAAATGCACTCTCAACCACTATTGATATAATTGTTTCAATAGTGGTCGTTATTTCAATAGTGGTTGCAACAAGGGCCTAATGCTTTTAAAAAATAGCCTAACATGTAATATTTACATTCATTCAGAAACAAATTTATCCAAAATTACTTACCTGTATACAAATTATAAAAAATAGTAATGCCTTTAGCCTAACATGTAACCGCTTAATTACATTCATTCAGAAACATTTTTCTCCAAAATTACTTAGGCCCTACAGATCACTATCGTTAGGTTTACGAAATGCATGACAAGTCACAATGATAAGAGTATTACATGTACATAGAAAGTTTATACGCACCTGTAACTATAATGAAATGATATTTAAACAATGTGAATCAAAAGTCTTTAAAAAATTGTTTGGAGATCACTTACCTTTCCAATACACCAAGCGACGTCTGCTTCAGCAGTGACGTCAAAAATGACGTACATTTTCATCCGATAAAAGACAAAACCGGCCCGGAGACAAATACGGGATTATTTTAATTTTACTCAAGAAGTAAGCCAAGCCCAAAAGATTTGAAATGAAAAGAAAATGAATTTATTCTTTATCAATTTTGTCTCATTAATGCATTATAACAGAAAAAAAAATGTGAAAGTTTTTTTTAGAAGGGAAAAGGGGGGAGGGGATAAACAAAGTAAAACTAACATTTACAAATTCTTTTGTACACACATATGATATAAAACTTAAACATGTGTATAACATGTGTATATGAATACACATATATTTTATATAAATTAAACATGTATAATTCATCTGTATTTTCGCACAATATATTACATATATATAATACGTGTTATACATGTGTGCTGAAAAACATGTGTTTAACATATATATAATCTCACAGGTGTATTACATATGTATATTATATATGTTTTACATATAAATAAAACACATATTTTTCATGTGTTTATTTACACACATGTTTAACATGTGAAAAACATGTGTTGAACACATGTGAAACCAAACACATGTTTTACACATGTGGACATTTTTCCTGTGTATTGTTATTCGTTTTCGTCCGTCGTGTGTAGTGCATCGTGCGTCGTGTGTTTTACATTTTTAACATTTGAACATTCGTAGCTTTTTCTCTGAAACCACCAAATCAATTTCAACCAAATTTGGTATACAGCATCTCAGAATTTTATGGTCCCCACCCCCTGGGGTCTAAGGGTTGGGACCAAAACCACTAAAATTAATGAAATATTTAAAAATCTTCTTCTTTACTCCTGGACAACAATCAGTCATACTGTTGGTATGAGTGTAATGAACAATGAGTTCTCCACCATAATTGTGAAATTCATGCCCGCAGGGTCAGGGGTTCTAGGGCTAGGGTGGGGCTATATAGATAATATAGTGAAAATGTATTATTTCTTTGAAAATCTTCTCTGCTCCTGGGTATTAAATAAACTTACTATGTACATAGTTATGATGACCAAGAATGCCTCTAAAAAATAATAAATTTTATGGCCCCGGAGTCAGAGGTTCTTGTGTTAGGGCGTGCCTATTGATAATTTAGTGAAAATGCATTAATTCCTTGAAAATCTTCTCTGATTCTGGGTATTAGATAAACTAGGCATAGTTATGATGAGTAAGAGTGCCTCTTTTAAAATTGTGAATTATATGGCCCCAAGGTTAGAGCTTATGGTGGAGATAAATTATTGACAAAAAAGTTGATGAAAACAGAATTTCAGCAGTCTCGTTTCAAGTTATCATTTCATAAATTCTATGATCAATACAATGACGATGTCAGAAAATACAATATATGATTAAGTCAAATGCTGATTGATGTTTTTATACTAATTGTAAGTACATTAATTTATTTATACTGAATTGACGACGGATTTTCCTTCATTTTCCGATAACAATAACAAGAACTACATGGCGGGTATCACCTGTCGGCAGGGGATAATCACTACTGCATGGCCCATGATCCCACCTCTGATGTTTTAAGATTCCGTGCTTGATCTGCTCCTATTTTGTGTTCGTTTATGGACTTTTGATCTTCACATATTTCATACATTTACTTTGACTTATTTGTTTTAATTTATTTTACCATAGAAGATGGTTTTTCAGCTTTGTGTCACACAAAAGTCAAATTTACACTTGTAAAAAGAGATAACAGATACATGTAGCTAAGATTTTGTAGCACTTTAGTCGGAATAAGCAGTATCTTGTCAATAATCGTATACAAAAAGCCAGCATTTCAATACATGAAATATCAAAAAAATATTACATAATACTTACACCTTTTTTCGGGCAAAATGGTCCATCAAAAAGCATGTTAGCTTCGAACTCAATTAATACGTAATACGTAAATGTTTTAACGTAAATAAACCGATTTATACCTTCAATGAAATAATGTTGTATTGATACTTTCCTATTTAGTTTTTCTAGTGTAGTGTACCTTCGTTTGGCTCTTTTGATTTTTCGATGTCTTCTACTTTCTCCCTAGGTTTTGTTGTAAACTCATTTAGCTGTTGTAAGGAAGAGATCTTTATAGTTTCCTGCTCTTTGCCTTTAAAATGATTTAAAAATAAATTATTGTACTCAACATCCACATGATATTCTGCGTGTTGTATTACCTGCAATAATATTAAACTCTGCAACAGAGTACTTGCAAGGACACAGAAATATGAAAAAAAATAAAAAAAAACTTTTTAAAAGTGTTTAAAAGGAGTATATATGGTAAGAGCCAATTTTGGCCCCCTAAAAATCAACTTTTTAGAATGACATTCAGATATGTTTAATTGATATTTATTTTGAAGAAGAGATTATATTAGAACTATTTCTAATATTTTTTTCACATTTATATGCACTCTCTAGCTGTAAATGACATGAGAAATGATGCTTTTTTTGCTATCTTACAAAAAAGCCCAAAAATATGCCCTTTTCTTGATGTTTTTTCTTATGGGAAACATAGAGCGCAATGTAGAACATGAATAATTTTTCTGTCCCTTATCAGTATTGGATAGCTACATCTTTGGTAAAAATATAAATCTTGTTCTAGGCTGCGCTCTATATTTTCTGGAAGAAAAACTGCTTGGAAAATAAGCAGTTTTATACAAAAAATGCTAAAATGGCGGAAAAACTTGATTTTTATGATGTCATACTTCAGCAAATACAATTTATCATTGAATAAAATGCTGACTGACGTTTTTCATACCAATTGTTAGTCCATTACTTATACACTGAATTGACCATGGATGTTTACCGTTATTTCCTGATTATGACAACGAGCACACGGCGGGTGTGACCGGTCGGCAGGGGATGCTCACTCCTCCATGGCACCTGATCCCACCTCTGATGTTTTGGAGGTCCGTGTTTGCTCTGCTCTTATTTTGTATATTTGTTTAATGGACGTTGAGATTGAATACTGTTCGTTATTTCCATATCCTACTTCTAAAATAACGGCGTTTTGATCAAAGTGAAAATGACCAATAAAGGTCGCATGTATAGCTGTACAAGTTAAAGCTATATATAAAGTAAAATTAAGATACTCATTTAAAGGGGCCAATTGAGACACTTACCATATATCGCTCTTTTATGAATTACTTAACACTTCTTATGCGTGAAAAGAAGAAAACACTTGCTTCAACTCGACATTTAGACAACTAGTATCGACGACGTATTGTCAATTAACAATGGTAATTCCCATTCCTACGTCGATACAATATAACCTGGTGAGCTTGAGATAAAAGATACCACAGAGTCTGACACAACTGTTTCATACTTGGATATTTTAATTGAAAAAGACTTTAATGGTAATTAAACAACCAAGCTATATGATAAACATGATGACTTTAACTTTTCAATCGTCAACTTCCCTTACTTATGCAGCAATATACCTCCATCATCTGCATACGGAGTGTACATATCTCAGTTGATTCGATATGCAAGAGCATGCTCTACGTATGAACAATTTCTAAAACGAGGTAAATTATTAATAAGCAAGTTGATAAAACAAGAATATCAGCCGTCTCGTTAAACGTCATCATTTTGTAAGTTCTATGGTCGATAAATGGACCTTGTCAGCAAATACAATTTATCATTGAGTCGAATGCTGACTGACGTTTTTCATACTTCTTGCTAGTCTATTATTTATACACTGAATTGATGGCAGATTTTTCCTTTATTTCCTGAACATGACAAGGAGCACACGGTAGGTGTGACCGGTGGGCAGGGGGTGCTCACTCCTCCATGGCATCTGATCCGACCTCTGATGTTTTGGGGGTCCGTGTTTGCTCTGCTCTTATTTTGTATTGTTTTATAGACTTTGAAATTGAATACTGTTCGTTAATTACATAACCTTCTAGGTAAGAATTTTAATATGTATTTTAGGAAAAAACTCAATTTTTTTTTTTTTCATTTTCTTCATATCAAAATTTTCAAAATCTTTGCTTGTCTGAATAACTGTGTTACCTAAAGTACATCCTGTAGCATGATGGCAGTTAATAGATGGACACTCGCAGGGTGATTGACACAATCGTCCGTAAAATCCTTTAGGACATGTGTGTCTACAGTTCCATCCAATAGATCCAGCTGGACATTCTAATCATAACGAATGATTAAGATCAAACTTTTTTTCTCTATTATTTTGTGCATATAAAACAGTGCAAAAATATTTTAGTAAATGTCACGTTGTTGTTGTAAACTGGTTTTGTTTGGTATATTAATTCACAAACAAATGAAACTGTTTTCTAATTAATTATTTCAAATTGTTTCGTTTATAAATGTTATTGATAAAATACATTGACCGGACTGCAAAAAAAAACTTTACAAAACATTATAAACATTTGAAAATAGTCAATACGTAACTTATAATATTCGGACAATGAATCATTGTCTCTAGATGTAAATTATCATTTATTTATTTTATATGATGACGATGATAATAATTTGCCATTGTATATTTATTTTAAAACATCATAATAGACTAGTTAAATGTAATATTATAATGATTAATTGAAATATTTTATATATATGCACATCTCACAGTGCCTTGCAAACTGAATTCATTGGTTCAACAATCATTATTTTTTTTGGTTCAGGGATAATTTTTAATCAATTGTAATCAATTATGTCCAAATCCTTTGTATTGATTATACAAAATTTACATTCAGTGTAATTTCCATCATAAAATCCATTAAAAATTCACAACGTTGAAATCTCTATAGTACTCTCGAAACCTTGTAACTGTGGGTAAGAATACACAGCAGGAGCAATATGATTGTTCAAAATTCTAGAAACACATAAAATACAGTGTTTCATTTCGATGAATTAAAAGAAACCCACTATAACTCTGATAAAGTAACGTAAAAATTCAACAAATGTGCATTTGAACTCAATTTGTATTTTCCCCCTTTCAATGTTCGTATGCGATTTTAACTTTGCAACGTCACAAACGCCACTCGCGTCTATTAAGCATATTAAAACAGTTTTGAAGGGCGCAAAATTTACATTAAAGAATAACAAAATAAACACTTATGAAGAGGGAAAATTTAGAGAATGTAAATATAAGGATTGAGTTTCTATTATTGATTGTCGTCTTTCCTATAAAACACCTGGCCGTGATGACAAATTATCGTACCGCGGTATTCAATTTGTCTGCACGACCAGATTTGTTTTGGGACCGACGACATAACAAAAATGAATTCAATGTTAATTTACAATTATTTTCTTTATTATCCAGTTGAAAAGAATACAAGAAATTATACGTACCAAAGCATTCTTTAGTTGTATTGTTTAGATACTCGTTATAGCAGCACTGATGCCCATTTCTTTAAGAAAAAATATTTAAAAAAAAAAACAGAAACATATTGCATAGATTAAAAAGAGAAAACTTTCTTAAGATTGGTTTTCTCTTGAATGAAAATCTTAGATATTTTATCTTCTTCAAAAAGAGGTTTGTCAGAAATAAATACATGTACCTCTCTGTTAAATTTATGTTGAATTGATTTTAAAATACTATAAAATCCCATTTTCGTGGGGGAAGTGGGGCAATCTTTGAGGTTTGCGAAAAAATTGTTGGTATGTGGGAATTTGATTTCGTAGTTTGAAAAGTGTTGCATAATAAATATTTCTTTTCGAGTTAGAAAACCAACTGTAATTTCATACAAATATGTTGGCATACTGGTATGTTGCAAACACCATTGAAATAACAACCACTTTTGAAAAAATTATATCAATAGTGGTTGAGAGTGCATTTCAATAACAAACATAGGTAATAACCACTATTGAAATACAACCACTATTGAGATAATGATAATTATTTCAATAGTGGGTGAGAGTGCATTTCAATAATGACCATAGGTTTCAACCACTATTGAAATACTACCACTATTGATATAATTATTTCAATAGTGGTTGAGAGTACATTTAAATAATAAATCACTCAATTTTAGATGTTCTATTTTTCTCATACGACTTTAGTTTAACAAAACTTTGAGACTTCCCCTGCGAAATTACATGAATGATCGCTTATTCAAATTATAATGTGTAACTTGATGACGTAGCCCCGTTGATGTTGACATGCTTTAAAATTTAGATTTTGCTTTCTGAATCTTTGAAAAAAATTTTTGACAATTACTGGAGTTTTACATCAAACTAACTTCTGACAGAAAGTAGTAAGGATCATGGGATCGTTTAAATTAACTCTTTGTACGGTTGCAGTACAAAACGTGCTGGGCAAGACTACTTGGAGATTCATTGTTGATCCACAGTAATTTACATCTACAATACTAGGTGGGCATACGTAGCATAAAATGATAATAAAAAAAGCATAATTGAAAATGTTAAATCGATATAACTTAAATGCTCGGCTTTGCTTTCTCCGAAAACGATTAAAAGGGCGGGAGGGGTCATCTGTTTTCAAGCAGCTAATAGAGGTTCCTTATTAAAAAAAGACACTTCTTTGACATATTCTAATTGTTTTCTTGCTTTCACATTTTCACAGAATCAAAATTACGATATTACTAAGTCATGACATTAGTTAAATTAGTTTTACTCTTTGATATTAGAATCAAGGTCAGGTCGAGCTCATTACTTTTCCTGTGGTCATTATGAATAAAAATAACTGCATCAAAACATGAGATAGGGGTCTTCTATTTCCAAAGATTAAGGGTTTTTTTTGCATAAATTTTTACCATATTGGATCTATAAGATAATAATACCAAATATACTCGAATAGTTTTACAAAAATGGATTTTGGCTAATCTGAATTTTCTCTTTTTTCCCCCAATTTTCTAGGATATTTAAGTTATTTTTATATGCACTCTATATTTAATTTTTTTCACATATGGTAAATAAGTCATATAGAGATACAAAATGATACAAAAACAAAAAAGTTTTGACAGTTTAGTAAGAGGGTTAAACACTTTCATGGATTTTTGGCTCATATCTGTACTTAAAGTTGAAGCTTTTAAAAGCTAGCATAATTGTAGATTGTTCGGAAATTCACATTTGTTTGATATATTTTAAAGCTTTAGTTCCTTATTATTGATCTAGTTAACATTTGAAAAATTCTTCTAGTCTTTGATTGAGTAAAAGTTATGACTAAATTTGTAATTCTATAATAATATTGAGAAGCAGAAAAGTAGATTTTTCATACGCCATCATTCTGCAAAAAATATTGTTCTTGTTAGTTTCCGAACACAATTTACCATTTCTATTTAAAGTTTTACATTTGTGATGAGAAAAATATGGTGTTTTAAATATCTTTCACCTAAGTATATAAGACGTATAAGCAATTATACATTAAAATATCATCTACTCAGAAACCAGAGAAGAATCCTACCTTAACGTGAAAAGATGAACAAATATTGTTCGTGTAGGCACTGAATCGCATCTCTGCTTTATTTCCAAGGTTTGGTGTGTTTGCTCCTTTAAATATTTATCTTTTGAGTTTTGAGTTTTATCACTCTTGGTTATTTTCCTTAAAAATTTGAATCCTTTTAGCTCACCTGAGCCGAAGGCTCAAGTGAACTTTTCTGATCAAAATTTGTCCGTCGTCTGTCGTCGTTGTCGTCGTCGTTGTCCTTGTCGTAAACTTTTCACATTTTCATCTTCTCCTCAAGAACCACTAAGCCGATTTCAACCAAACTTGCCACAAAGTATCCTGAGGTGAAGGGGATTCAAGTTTGTTCAAATGAAGGACCACGCCCTTATTTAATAGGAGATAATTCAGAAGTAGTGAGAATTTGATGCCATGTTTTAAAAATCATCTTCTCAAGAACCACTGTGCCAGGTAAATGAAACTTATAGGATTATAGTTATTGCATCCTCAGGTAGTGTAGATTCAGATTTGTACAAATCATATTCCCCGGGGGTAGGGCGGGGCCACACTGGCTGATCAAATTTTTACATATAAATGTATAGGAAGATTCTTTAAAAATTTTCTTCTCAAGAACCACTGTGCCAGGAAAGATGAATCTTATAGGGAAGCATCCTTATCATGCTTATGTTGTGTAGATTCAAGTTTTTTTCAAATCATGTCCCCCAGGGGTAGGGCAGATCAACAATGGCCGATCAAAGTTTTACATAGAAATGTATAGGGAAAATCTTAAATTTTTTTTTTCTCTGTAATAACAAATTCATGAATCATCATATTTTTATGGAAGCATCCTCAGATAGTGGACATTCAAGTTTATTTAAATCATCACCCCTGGGGGTAGGGCAGGGCCACAACATAGAACCCGAGTTTTACATAGAAACATGTAGAATTTTTTTTTTGAAAATCTTCTTTTCAGGAATAGGAAAGCCATGATTAGTCCTTTCATAGTGAAGATTCAATTTTGTTCATGTCATGACCCGTGGGGGTAGGGTGGGGCCACAATGTAAGTTTAAATGTAAAGGGCAATAAAACCACAGGTAGTCAAAGAAATATGCAAGCATCCTTAGTTAGTTTACATTCAAGTTTGTTCAAGTCGTACCCTCTCCCTTTTAGGGATTGGTTGGGACCACTTTTTGGGTTTTAACTTTTTCAAAAATAAACTGATTTATCATACTTTCCTAGCTACATTGCTCAGGTGAGCGATGTGGCCCATGGGCCTCTTGTTTATATAATGTAATGGTTAAAAAGATACACAGGAACGCACGACAACAAGAAAAAAAACTTACGTGGGGCATCTTCCTTGGATGGATATGCCTGATTGTGTACGCACAATTATCCCAAACAAGATAACTTCGGAGAAATGCTTCATATTTGCTAAAGCATATCGTGAAGTGATGATTACTATAAACATTCAGGATCTGCTAACTTAAATATTGAATGAGGCTTTAAATCTGAGTTTGATTTATTTTTGTACTTTGAAAAGTTACTTCCTTAATAAATTTCTCTTGTAAAAATGCATTCACTTGCCTTTTATAAAAAAAATGTGTGTTTCAGTGATGACTAAGCTGAAACAATACATAATATAAAACATAATTGAAATAACAAACAATGCAATGAATTTGGACTGGAAAAAATATCAAAACTTATTAAATAATAAATACTGCTAAAATAACTAACATGGCAACTTCTGTTTACCCTCCAGGGTTGTCAGCACCATTTGGCTCCGTTTCTGCAAACCGTAGGCGCCAAATGCCAGATTGAGGATCGGCGCTTACTCATTGACACTTGCAATAATACTTGATCATTGTCCATTGTTTTTATACCATTGATTTATTATGTCATAACCTATCTTAAACAAAATAAAGCCATGAGAGATACTGACATTCTGAATTGCTTATTCGAGATAACTAACAATACTCATTATTTTTTTAAATATATATTTCAACGACAGAAACGCCGAGAAATACATGCTACAGGCAACATTGTGTCTGTGTATCTTCACTTTATCAAAAAATAAGATATTAAATTCATAAAACTTGAATATGCTAGATGTTCTGATGTCAGATTGATTGTTTGTTCTTTAACGCCCCTCTCGAGATTGTCTACTCATATGGAGATACCACCACCTGTTGCTAGAGAGCTTCATCAAAGTCCACAAGTGGAATACTTGTAATTGATGAAACAGGAATATCAACAGGAATATCAACAGGAATATCAACAGTCTCGTTTAAAGTAATCATTTCGAATGTTCTATGGTCGATTCGATGACCTTGTCAGCAAAATTCAGTAGAATGCAGAACTTTAGTATACTAGTTATAAGGAAGCTATATCTCACAATGAATTGTCTAAGGGTTTTCCCCAATCATAACAAGGAACTCCCATCGGGTGTGCACATTGTTTTGTTATCACCTTTAAACTCTATTCATATGTGAGTAGTCTGTCTATTGCGTTCAATCAATTTTGAGACTTTAAGACAGTATGCAGTCGACATACTCAAGTCCTATTAGTGCCATAAAGAATGCAGCCTTTATGATGTTTAACATCTCTTTTCCGAACAAGCTATAACCTGTAACTATCCCGAAACTGTTGAAGCAAAAAGGAATGCACCACAACTAAATCTATAATGCAGTATTTTTTTGACTTTTGAATATAAATTCTTCTATTACACTATTGTTATTGTTATTTCTTTAGGAATTAATCATCTCATGTTACGTTAAGTCATTAAAGTTTGACGGTTCAATAGATCGGCAGATCTTAATTGAATTTCAATTTTGTTTAAGTGCTTCATTAGCTAAATCTAGCAATTCAAAGTTTAGATACTGTATTCTGACGCTCCCGCATTACGTTGTTGAAAAATTCGTTAAGCAGAGCAGATTTCTATTCCAGATAATAACCATCTTATCAACTTTAGACATACGACATATAACCAATTTGTACATACAAATAATTCAAGTTTTCTTTTGTAATGAATGATTTCAATTTTTCAAAGTTCCGATATTTGCTATTACATAAATACATGCAGTTGTTAATCAGGTTTCCGTTAATGTTCAATGTATTACTTATGCAAAAAATCCCCTTTTTCATATTTTGTCTACATATTGTCAAACAGGTTATTGTTAAAACGTTTAACAATAAAATCGTCGAAGCCCTACTCCAATGTAGAACAATGTTCAAATACAACAAATATCGAGTGTTCCTTGTACTATTTCGAGTAATGTTTTAATCTGCATGTTCCAATTCTGACTTCCGTTCAATTCGATACGCAAGAGCATGCTCTCCATCAAAATTAATGTATTCAGAATGACTTAAATTTTCAATGATTTATTTAGTTTTGAGTACTTTTAATATTCTACAGAGCCAAAATGAATTTGAGCTACCTTATATATATTGGATTCCGAAACTTTATAAGAATCCTTACAAACAAAGATACATTGCAGGTTCCAGTAAATGTTCAACAAAGCCTCTTTCGTTACTTCTCACTAAAATATTGACAGTAGTGAAGGAAAAACTTCAAGAGCACTGTACAACTATAAATTCAAGAAACGGTGTAAATCAAATGTGGATACTTAAAAATTCTCAAGAATTTTTGGACAATTTGAAATCACAAGACTTTACAAAAATCAACAGAATAAAAACTTACGACTTTTCAACTTTATACACAACAATTCCCCAAGACAAATTAAAATCCAGGCTTTTTGATATCATTGACAGCTGCTTCTTTAACAAAAATGGAATTCGTAAATTTACGTACCTCGTCACTGGTCATTTGAAAACTTATTTTGTTAAAACAGATTCTGATTGCACACATAAGTACTTTGAAGTTGACATCAAGAAGATGCTTGAGTTTCTGATTGACAATATCTATGTGATTTTTGGAGACCAGATATTCCAACAATCGATTGGAATTCCCATGGGTACAAATTGCGCTCCGTTATTGGCAGACTTATTTTTATATTCATATGAAGCAGAATTTATGCAAAATCTTATGCGTGAAAAGAAGAAAACACTTGCTGTGGCCTTCAACTCGACTTTTAGATATATCGACGACGTATTGTCAATTAATAACGATAATTTCCATTCCTACGTCGACAAGATATATCCTGGTGAGCTTGAGATAAAAGATACCACAGATTCCGACTTTTCTGCTTCATACTTGGATATTTTACTTGAAAAAGACACTTATGGTAATCTAACAACCAAGCTATATGATAAACGTGATGACTTTAACTTTTTTATCGTCAACTTCCCTTACTTATGCAGCAATATACCTTCTTCACCTGCATACGGAGTATATATATCTAAGTTGATTCGATATGCAAGAGCATGTTCTACGTATGAACAATTTCTTAATCGAGGTAAATTATTGACAAGCAAGTTGATGAAACAAGAATATCAGCAGTCTCGTTTAAAGTCGTCATTTCGTAAATTCTATGGTCCATACAATGACCTTGTCAGCAAATACAATTTATCATTGAGTCAAATGCTAAATGACGTTTTTCATACCAATTGTTAGTCCATGATTTATACACTGAATTGACGACGGATTTTTTCCGTTGTTTCCTGATCATGACAACGAGCACACGGCGGGTGTGACCGGTCGGCAGGGGATGCTCACTCCTCCATGGCACCTGATCCCACCTCTGATGTTTCGGAGATCCGTGTTTGCTCTGCTCTTATTTTGTTTATTGTTTAATAGACGTTGAGATTGAATACTGTTCGTTATTTCCATATCCTTCTTTGACTTTAAGTGCAAATCATTTAATTTTCAAAAGTTTATGCGAAGAATATCCAACGTTTTATGATTATTAAAGGGTATGGTTAAGAGGAAAGTATCAACTCCCCTGAAAATTAGATTGTAAATTATTTTTTCCCTTTTTCGTTTTGTTTACTTTCTGTTAAGAGTAAACGAGTTCAAAGGTTCGATTCCAGCGATTAACAAATTTTGTTCTAAAACATTTCCTGGTTGACCTCGAAAATATTGGGACATGTACAATTAAAATAATTGTTTAATTACACAAATCATCCTAAAAAAGTAAAATCGTGCTATCTCTATCTCTGGTTTAAATTCTTCTAAATCACTTATTTGAATTTCTATCTGATTATTTCCTTGTGAGATGCTACATGGTCTCTCTGCTACTTCGATAGATTCTTTTTCACAATAAAGCTCTTCTTCATTCGATAAATTGTCAAAGCCATTTTCACTTAAACTGGGAGCAAATTTTGATTCATACCTTCGGAAGTAGATTGAAACAATCTATGTGAACAATCGGGTCTTTCTTCTTCTTTAATTAAAGTTAAGAGGCAGAGTTTGGAAAATATTATCTTCAGCTGTACCGGGTAGATTCGAACTTTCGCCTCCTGGAAGCGTAACAAAGTCTTCGTCATTATCAAGAATAGCCCCAGTGCTACGCCAGTGGTCATAGATAGCAGCGCGTTGTCTTTGATTTAACAATAAGATGTTGTAATCACAATTGAACGAGATTCTTTTATACATACTTAGTTTCTGTGAGTTACTAGATCTATATTCGGATTCATCATTTTCTCTTCTGAATTCGATAGATGGACACTGAGAGGGATTCAATTGTTGATTTAGTTGGGGTTTCTGAATTTCATCACAGTCTTGGGTCTCTTCGTCACAAGTCCCTGGGGTATCTCTTTGCTGAATAATTTTGTTTGTCTGTTGAACGTTGACATTTGCACAATCTATTTCTAAGGAAAAGAAAATATCAAATACTATCAGTACCTTTTGAAACTAGACGTTAAAAATGTGGTTCTTAATTTAAATTTTCAGACACTTTGATAATTTTTATTTTCGATGCTTTTCAATCGACCAAACCATTAATCATTCACTTTAATTTGTCATAAATAAAATATAAGCATGATTATTACTCACCCTATTAACTTGAGCTGGTCCAACTGAGTCCTTGAATTTCCATGGGTCTGTGCTTTATGCCTTGTATTCACCGAAAAATATTGTTTTAAAATTTACAAAATCTATGAGTGTTCGTTTTCTTTTCACCTCATTTTCCCTTAAAACAGGTGATATATATCAAATTTACCTTGACTAGGACTTCTCGCATTACAAACACCAGGTATTCTACATTTAGGTCTAACTCGATATAAGATTACCAGCATTTCTTGAAGTATCGTAAAAGGTTTATGAATCATATATTGAACTAGAAATATGTCCATAGGACATGAATGCCCCGCCGAGGTAATATCAGTAATGCAATATAAAAATTTGAATTTGTGTGTGAAATTTCAGAATATCTTGAATACCGAATCAGTTGACTTGTGAAATGTGATAAAAATATCTTGAATGGTATCTTAAATTTGATAGAAATATCTATTTTAGTGTCTTTAGAACTGAGCTTAACAATCATATAAGAAATGAGATCAAGGTCAAAGGAAAGATCAAGGTCAAAATTTTTGATGCAGTCGAATAGCTCTCAACTGTATGAATCAGCATATGAATTTTGAACAAAAAGTATCTTGAAAGGTATCTTTAAAATTGAGCTAAACACTCATTTAAGAAAAATGAGGTCAAGATCAAAGGAAAGATCAAGGTCAAAATTGTTGATGCAGTTGAATAGCTCTCATCAGCATGTATCAGCATATGAAGTTTGATAAAATATCCTGAATTGTATCATTAAAATTGAACTCAACTCTCATTTAAAATAAGTGAGGTCAAGGTCAAAGGAAGGGTCAAGGTAAAAAGAAAATTGATGCAGTTGCAGAGCTCACCTCAATATATCTCAGCCTATGATTTTCGATGAAAATATCTTGGATAGTTTTTTGGAAACTGGGCTTTGAACTGAGCTAAACGCAAAGTGTGACGCAAGGACAGCTAGACAGCTAGAAGGAAGGATGGAAGACGGACATAACAAACACTGTATTTCCCAGCAATATTCATGGCGGAGCATAAAAATACATTTTCTTTATATTTGAAGTACATGTATTTGAGGAATAATTAATAAGCATATTTCTTTTTACTTGCGTTTAATAAAAAGTCCGCCAATAAATGCTGCTGCTGTTAAAGCAATCAGAATTAACTAGGCCCGATCTACTTGATCTGCGCATACGTTTTAACGCAGCGTCGACTCAGGCACGCCGCAATACCCTTGACTGCCGTCCCAATTGAACAAAATAACGTCACAATTAAAATGACGTCAAATTGCGCTAAATGTTTCGCTGATCTTGCTTATGTGGTAGCTCAGTGAATTGAAAACTGGCATTTCTATTATTTACAATTTTGTTTTTAAATGTTTGTATAAATTATTCAACAACTTTGGAACATAATTAATTCTGAGGGATCAATGTTTTGGTACAGATTCATTAATTTTATCCTGTTTTATTTCAATTTGTGAGTTTAAAAAAAAACAAACACTGCAACCAAATGTAAACGATTTTAGTTTTTAGTTGAACATGTTGAAGTGTTTATACACACTCTTTTTTATTGCGGACTTGAATATGCATGGGTCATCTTCAGTTTTAAAAATACAATAAGTCTATGATTCATTTAAATTCAACCCCCGAAATAATTAATTTTTCTATATATATCATGATATTAGTAAAAATCGTACTTTTGTCGCCTTTACCCCCCTCCTCCTTCCTCTACCCCTTTTTTCCACGTAAAACAACGTGGCGTATTAAGAGAAAAATAAAGCATGGCGAAAAAATTATTTCATAATTTAAGAATTATTTATTTTTTTTTTAGAAACTAATATAGTATTGCAATCGTTTGTTGGTGCTATGTAAACCCATTGCGACTTATAAAATACGTAGTTTGATAGAATGAATCCAAATTTTGTGCTTTGACATGCCCCCTTTTCACTGCATTAAAGGTACCTTCAATTTCCTTTTCATTTTTTATACGAAGAATGAAAATTGCATGATATATGTGAAAATTGTACCTGATGAATGCATAGGGCTTACGGCGGATGTGAGCGGTCTATAGTGAAAGCTTATTCCTTCTACCCACCTGATTTCCCCCTCTGGAATTTTGCTCATAGAGTTGCTTTGATTACAAATTTTTAAACATCGATAACTGTTCGGTACGTATCTTCGCACCTTTTCATGTAGTAAAATTATTGACTTTAATTTCAAAGTAATCGATTACTTATGAAAGAAATGTTGAGATCAAGTCAATTAAAAAAAGTCCCGATTGAAATGAGGAATTCTTACAAATTTTTATTTTTATATCATAAATATAGCATCAATCCATGTGAATTGAGATCAACAGTTTCTTATAATTTAACGACGTGATTTAACTAAACTGGATCTATGGGATCGACAAGTATTTGATTTTATGGTTTTGATGTCAACTGATCCCACCTCTGATGTTTTGGAGGTCTGTGTTTACTCTCTCCTATTTTGTATTGTTTTATGGACTTTTGATCTTAAATGATGTTCGTAATCTCCATATGTTCCATTTTCACCTCTGCAAATTTTAAGACATTGCATCTAATTCTGTTAAAAATCAAATGTCTTAGAATATTATATTGGCAATCATCTATAAAAACATCTTTTAAAAGAAATTTGGCATGAACTTTCTTAGGAAACTGCAATTGTTTCTTTGGTGTTTAACGTCACTCTCAAAAATATCGTACATATTTGTTACCCATATATAAAATATTTAGTAAAACATAAAAAAACAACATATATTATGTGTTCTTTATCATGTTATCTATCACTTGAAAGCCAACGAAATTGTAATTGCTAAGTCTGAGCGATGCAAAAGTATTTGCATTTGTAAGTTTGTGTATTTTTGTGGTCTTTTGTGTGTATGATAATTTAAAAAATAAAGCATTATATAAAAAAAACAAGACATTCTTTTATCTTTTTATTTGTTTCTATTAGAGTTTGAGAGAGCATTAGATGAGGGGGTAGAGGGAAGGCGGAAGAAGCAAAGTGTTTTTTTTATCTTTTAATTCCCTGCTTTCTCGAAGAGGAAAAGAGGTTCAAATTCAATTGCACCATAAATTTATTGCATGTAAATCACCTATATAAATACATCATTGTATGTTTGTACGACTTTATATCTGTTTAGTATGTTTGCATATCTTGTCATAAGTAATTCCATGTTTGTATTTTGATATAGTAGATTAAATGTATGATTTATGTGTTTATACAAAATTGATTATACGCTTATACCCCAAAAAGGTCAAGATCAACAAGTGGAACAGGTGTTTTTTTTCAGGAGAGCGAAAAACTGTAAAATACGGTGTTTTAGAGTACTGATAGTTTATATTTGTGAACGAACTTTGAAAGTTTTCAGTGTCGGAAGTAAATCCCGAATTACAGACAGAAGAAGAAGCGGGGTCAGAATAAAAGTTATCAAGAACTTTCTGAAGGTAACATTAACACAAGACAGCGTGCAGAAAAAATGGCGGACCAGTCAAACGAGGTAAGTGAGTCTACAAGACATAGGTTAGACTTTGGAGATGAATCGGTCCATTCGGGTGCATATGGTTTTGGACCACAGATGTTATACACATACCCTAGCCCCGCAATTAAATACCCTATATCCCCAATTGGTTATAACGTACAGTTACCAGGTGTGCCTATATTGAACAGCTCACCCATGAATAGTGCTATAAATAGAAACAACAACGCAAACAAATCGCAGGAGGGGGTCCTCGAGGGGATTTTTGAAAAGCTGAAATTGATGGACGAAAAATTAGAAACACTAAACGAAATTAAAGCCCACATTTAAAATTAACAAGGTTAGATAGAGAAGTAAACACTATTAAAGGGACCGTAGCGGTTCTAGAACAAAGTGTAAATGTGATGTCGCAGCAAATAGAGGAGCGAGGAATAGATGAGAACACTACAAATGTACACACCGAATTAAAACAAATTGAGAAAGCAAATGAAAGTACTAGTCTACATGAAGAAATGTTTCTGCAAACGCAAATGATGAAAAATAATCTCATTCTATTTGGAATCGAGGAGCTCCGACTGGGAAGAACCGAGAATTGTGCACAAACGGTGAAGACCTTTTGCGCGGAGAAGCTAGAAATTGAGGAGATTCAAATTGAAAACGCATATAGTACAGGAAAAAGAGGGGCAGGAAAACGAGACCAATTATAGCCACCTTTAAAATCCAAAAGGAAAAAGAGGCGGTGCAAAGTTGTGGCTATAAGCTAAAGGAAACACCATACGGAATGACCCAACAGTATCGCTGGGAAATCGTCGACAGAAGAAAAAAAACTTATCCCGGCAATGATTCGCGCAAAGCGTGATGAGAAAACTGCTTTCCTAAAATATCATAAACTTATTATCGAGGGCGAAAATAACAAACCACCTGGACGCAGCAGAACAAAAAGAGAGGTCAAAATCTAACACAAAGGGATATGGAGGCAGACTAGGGATACGCAGTGGAAAGCATCAAAATATTGTCATGGAACATTCAAGGTTTGAGAACACTGAAATTGGAAAATAAAGAATTTAGTGATCTATTGGAAAAGGAAAACCCGGACTTATTATGCCTACAAGAAACTTGGACTAATAACAATAGTAAAATTGATATGGAAAATTATGTGATGTATCACAAACCAAGAAAATTCATTCACAAGAGGGCCAAACGTAATAGTGGTGGCATTGTTGTTTATATAAAAGACAAACTACATAAAGGTATTCAGCTAGTGTTGTCAAACATTGATGGGGTCATGTGGTTTAAAATTGATAAAACCTTTTTCCTACTTGACGAGGATATTTATTTATGTTGTGCTTACCTACCCCTAGAGAAATCCCCCGTATACAATATTATAACGAATGCTGAAAACATTTTTGATAAACTTTCCCAGAATATAGCTACATTCCAAAATATAGGGAAAGTTATCATCATGGGTGACTTAAACGCTCGTACGTCTGTATCGCCAGACTATATCAGGGATGATTTTATTGCACCAGAGAATGATGAGCAATCTTATGTGTGTGACAATATAATGGAACGCTATTCTGAAGACAAAACAAAAAATTCATTCGGTGTTATGTTATTGGACATGTGCAAATCATTCAAACTTAGAATCGTGAATGGCAGACTGCATGCTGACAAAAAGATCGGACGATATATATGCCAAACAGAACTAGGAAGTAGTGTAATCGACTATATGATAACAAAGGAGGAATTTTTTCCTAATGTGATAGATTTCTACGTAGGACAGCATACACAGTTTTCAGATCATAACCCAATTATATGCAGCCTTAAATCTTGCATTACCCGTGAACTGCATGAACAGGAAAAAACAGAAATGTAGAAACGTGGAAATGGAATGAATCATTTCATGATGAATACATACAGCACCTTAGAGAGAACATTTATAAATTCCAAAACTTATTGGGTGAAATGGATCAACCAAACCAAGAAAAAATAAATAAACTTACGGACCAATTTACAGATAACCTGTTAAAATTGCAGAACCTTTCTGTAGAAAGAAAGTAAATTACCCTACAAACTGATATGGTTTTAGAGGCAAAAGAAACAAAGATGCACCATGGTTCGACACAGAGTGTGACAGAGCCATGGGCCAAGGCAATTCAACGATACAATAACGAAAGAACGCTTGATAACCGAATCGAAATGTTCACTTTGAAGAAATCTTACAAAGCACTTACTCAAAAGAAGAAGGCACAGCACCAATTGAAACAAATGGAAAACTTGAAACAACCGAAAAGGAAAAATCCAAAGGAATTCTGGAAAATGTTAAGTCCCAAGAAGAACGCCAAGCAAGTAAAAATAGCACTAGAAGATTTTTTCAATTATTTCAGGAATATGTGTTCGATAAGTGAAAATGGAATTGAGGAGGTGGAAATTCAAGATACTGGATCGCCGGCGTTCCAAGAGCTAGATAAAGGGATCACCAGTGAAGAAATAATCAATGCGACAAAATTGTTAAAAAACGACAAATCAGGCGGAAGTGATAACATAATCAACGAGATGCTCAGTGTAGATGTGGCAACGCTGGAACCAGTGCTAAAGTTGCTTTTCAATGCAATTCTTAGCAGTGGCTGCTATCCATCCAAATGGAAATTGGGTATCATAGTGCCGATATTCAAAAAAGGGGATAAAATGGATCCACAAAACTATAGGGGTATAACCTTATTAAGTTCTTTAGCTAAATTGTTTTCTCGTATTTTAAATAATAGATTGTTAAAAAGGTCTGAAGACAACAATATTATATCTGATGCACAATATGGATTTAAGAAAGGTTGTAGCACTATTGATGCTGCTTATGAATGAAAGAACACTATTGATTTTAATATTGCAAAAGGGAAAAAAACTTTCTGTGCTTTTGTAGATTTCCGTCGAGCATTTGATACAGTGGATAGAAATGCATTGTTCTACAAATTATTAAAGCTAGGTATTGATGGCAAAATGTTAAGAATTCTTAAAGCTATGTATGAAGAGGTGAAAAGTTGTGTACGTGTTAATGATTCCCTCACAAATTTTTTTGATAATGATCTAGGTGATTTACAAGGAGACATTCTATCTCCAATGTTATTTTCGTTAGTTTTGGAGGATCTGGAAACAACTCTTCATGAAAACTTAGCATGTGGCATCCAAATTGACCAAATAAATATCTTTTTACTACTATTTGCAGATGATCTAGACATAATAAGCGAAACGCCCAATGGGTTACAACACCACCTTAACATCCTACACACATACTGTCAAAAGTAGGGCCTTAGTGTAAATGTAGATAAAACGAAAGTAATGATTTTTCAAAAAGGTCGGTCAAAAAGGGGATATAAATTCACATATAATGACAACGCCCTTGAAATTGTAGATAGTTTTGCATATCTTGGGTTGGTGTATTCTTCAAATGGACTTTTTAATAAACATGTAAGAATAACAGCAGAAAAAACACTACAATTATATAATGCATGTATGAGTAATGTTCAAAAATTGTCTCTAGACTGTAAAAAAGTGTGCGAACTTTTCAATGTTGCATGTGTTTCAAAAATGAATTATGGGGCAGAAGTGTGGGGCTTTATACCAGCAAAATAATTCGAAAGAATACATTTAAAATTTGGTAAAAGACTACTTGGAGTTAAAATTTCGACATGTACCCCGGCTGTTTATGGTGAATTAGGAAGAAAACCGTTAATAGTAACGAGAACATTTCGCATTATCAAATATTGGTTTAAGATTCTCAGATCAGAAAACTGTCTAATAAAGTCAATTTATAATTATTATTCTAAGAATATGGTTTCAAATTGGATTATTTTTGTAAAGCAGACCCTTTTGTCTCATGGTTTTGGAGATGTGTGGTATTTCCCCGAGTCAGTAAATGAAAAGGTCTTTTTATATGTATTTTGAACAAAGACAAACTGATTGTTTTTATCAAAAACTGAGAGTAGATAAAGAAAATGCCCATCCTCTTAAATTGATTAAATATTTAAACCCGACTTTACAACAGGCTGACTATCTTAATTATATATATTATGAAAAGCACAGAAAGGCATTAACTAGACTTAGATTATCTTCTCACTCTCTATGCATTGAATCTGGTAGATATGATAACAAATGTCCCACAAGTAAACGAAAATGTAAATTTTGTACATCAAACGAAATAGAAGATGAATATCATTTTGTTCTAAAATGTAACTTCTATACCGAGTTAAGAGAAAAATATATTAAAAAATATTATTATATAAAACCTAGTATGGCAAAATTTATTGAATTACTTAATTCAGATTCAGAAAATATACTTAAAAACTGGGGAAATTTGTGTTTGAATGTTTAAAAAAGAGGGAAAACTTTTCCATACAGTAATATTAAAACATGTGTAATACAAAAAAAGACACCTGCACAGTTCTTTGTACTTCTTTTTGTTTTTTTCATTTTTTTCCTACATATTTGTATTAAATTATGTAATAGCATCTGTGTAACACCTGTTAACCATTGTTTATAAAGAAATGTTATATGTGGCAATATATGTAATGTATAAGCCAATAAAGATACTACTAGATTTATATATACATATTGTACCGAAGTTCATCATTCGGCCAAGTTGTTGAATGTACGTTACTATAGAATAATATATATATATATATATATATATATATATATATATATATATATATATATATATATATATATATATATAGGTCTGCTATTCAAATGTTCTAGGAACTCTGGTTTTGATAATCCCTTTTCTTCTCGATAAGCATCACTGGAAAATATTTTTCTCAGTTTTACTCTTTCTTAGAATTCACATTATCATATTATGACAAATGAACAACACTGTAAGGTCGATCTTCTTCTTTTACGTTGGGATCAGACATGTCAGATGCAGCCATATGTTCGGCTTGATTTAATTCTGGATTTAAAACGTTTTCTTCTGGATTAGCATTGCTATGGAATCCTATGCGGGGCTTCACACTTTCTTTTGAATTCAAATCCTTATATGACGATAAATGAACGACACTGTACGGTCGATCTCCTTCTTCCTTTACGTTGGGACCAGATATAGTCATATATTTGGCTTGATTTAATTCTGCATAGTTCTCCTCTTCGTCCTTTCTTTCTTGCTTATTAAAAAGTTCGTTTTCAGATAGAGTGTGGTGTAAACTAGATGAGTGTGGCTTAAATTGGTTGTTCTCTTTTGTTCGAAATCTCTCCAACCTTGGAGATAATGTCAGAGATGAACAACTTTCATCTACAAATTTTTTTCGCGATGATAGAACATCAAATTCTTGATCTTTGCCACAAACAACCTTTCGCTCCTTATGTAACAACGGTGAGACAATCGAAGACATTTTCAGATTGATTTGATCATACTCGGTTTTAAATAAACATTTTCCGTACAAATTTGTATTTCTCCAACGATCTGGTTCTTTAGAGATTTTACAACATTTTTCATTCTTGGAAATTGTGTCCATGCATGATGCTGCACATGCACCGTCAATTTGAGAAAACCTTATCTCAGAATAGATGTCATCATCTCGGTATTGACGTTCTGGAGTGAGTACAGAAAGGTCAAAGTGTCCTTCTGGCAGATCCAAGTTTCTACCTGTAAAAGATACATACACTTGTGGTCTTGTACACCGACCATGCATCCACTTGAATATGAAACCTACATAAAACTTAAATAAATATAAAGTTGACTTTGCCTTTCTTGTCTTGAAGAAAACATTAACGCACTGGCTAATATTCAGAATAACTCATAGGAATAACAGGAAAAACACATCTAAATAGGCACAATATATACAAATTTACATAAAAAGCTTGAAAAGTCAGATGGGAATGGTTAAACGGATTTAAGGAGTAAAGATTGATTTTCATTAAGGCTTTCATCAAATTCAGTGAAAACAGTGCTAGATAGGATTATATATGTTGTTCGAAAATTACTTGAGATAAACAAAGACAACTCTGAAGGATCAAACTAATATATGCATCTGGAGAAATTCAGAAGTTTGTAAAAAATATAATAAGGTTATAGGAAAACAAATCTCAGATTTTTTTGCCGAGGAGATTTTATTCAACTGATTTAGAATTCAGATTGTGCTAGTACTGTTTATGTGCCATAAAGAAAAAATATCATATAAAGCTTTAAGCTACTTACAAATAAGACTTAAAGAAAATTAAAGATATTTTGCTTTGGTGCAATACTGAAACTTTACATAATTTATTTACCTATTATAAGAAAAAATAATAATAAAGTAAACAACCCAGCATCGTCTCAAACCACGGCATAATTTTCAAGTGGCTAAAAGCTTGTCAATATATTGACCACTGCAAGTAGAGCATGTTCGAAAATTGACCTTGTTTTCCATACCTAATTAATGGACCAATGTTTGCTCACCGGGTTGTCTAGGAGATCTGTTTTTTTTCCCAATGATGAAAAAGAGGACCAGGCGGGCATTGGCAGAGGATGCTTACTCCACCATGGCTCTTGATCCCTTCTCTTATGTTTGAATATTCGTGTTTTCTCTGTTTTCAGTTTGTATTCAAATTTGTGTAATGGACTTCGAGCTTAAATACTGTCCGTTATCTCCATATTTTGTTTCTATATATGTTAAAGCCCTTGTATAAAGTCAATTTTTTTTCGTTAAGTAAAACTCATCGTCGGAAACCCACGACTGATTACGCCTCGATCCTCTCTCCATAACGAAGTGTAATCAGCCATGGGTTTCCGACGATGAGTGAAACTTAACACTGCATTAAAAAGACATAATTTTTCAAGATTTTGAATGTTTTAGCAAACAAGAAATCAAATTTAGAAATAAACCATATCCAAACTAGGACCATTATTTAAAATAATGACATACCTGCCCCTGTGCTTGAAGTCAAAATCCTTCTAATTCTTTTAGGATGTTTCATCCTGAGTTTCGAGCTAAAACAATAAAAGAAAATAAAATCTGCTTTTATGAAGATAGAAATATTACGATAAGGATACAAAACAGAGGTTCTTTTTCACAAAAATCATGAACATTATTGTGTAGGTAATGTTAATACAGTAAAATGAATAAGATTAGGACAGAGATTACTAAGACTGTTTACAAAAAGATTTGTAAGCATTATAAAAATAGGCAAATAAAATATATGGAGATAACGAACAGTATTCAGGATCAAAAGTCCATAAAACAATGCAAAATAAGAGCGGAGCAAACACGGACCTCCACGACATCAGACATGGGATGAGGTCCTTAATGTTTTAACAATTAATTAATCACACATATGCTTTTACATTTTAAACCATCACTGTATCTAATCTTTCTATCATATGTCTTAAACGACTTTGCAAATATTTATTGCATCTCTTCAACCTTCGACAAGAGAAGACAATTAATTCACTTTTTAAAACGTATAACTAGTGATTACAATTGCATAATTCAAGATTTGAGCTTCTGGCTTACCGAGATCGGAAGTAAAGTAGACATCCAATTAGAATGAGTGTTACGAGAGATCCAATTAGTGAGCAGCTTACAGCGATCCAGGTATGTGTGTCATAGTTAACATATAGATCCTGGCGTCGTGCTGGATACAGACTGGAAGTCAACTTGGTTTGCAGAACTGTGGTTTTATTCATCCATTTAGAAGCTGTAACTGTTGTCTTAATGGCAAAAATCTTGTTTTGCAGATGTGAATGGTTATTCGTATTCTCAGAAACAGCTGTTTGATGCTTCACGTCTGGTGTAATCCTAGACCAATCGCTGCTGTTTTCTGAATGAGAAAAATTAAAGCAAAATTATGAAATGAATACCGTAGATCTAGAAATTTTTACATCGATTTTATTTTGCGAATCTGGGTCAAAATGCTATTGATTAATTTCTGTGTTTCAAAATTTTGCGAATGACCACTACTTTGTTTACATTTTCTTGTTGTTGTATTATTTTTAAGAAAAACATTTTTGCGAATGCAATGAACTGGCAAATTTGCTAAAAATTTATCTACAGCAAAAATATCCAGATTTACGGTATAATATTAATTTATTCCATAAAATATTTTTTTCATTTAAAAAAGGCTGGACAGTTAAAGGCTGGACACTTGAAGGGTGACCAACAAACATTTGAGATATTGCGACAAACACTTTCTAAAAGAATTTAACTCTGATAAGTTTATAAATATGTCTTATATTTTTTTTAAAAAAAGAGTTGAAATTTTGTTTAATTTTCTTTTCTTCATCTCAAAGTTTTCAAAATCGTTATTTGTCTGAATAACTGTGTTACCTGTAGTAGTACATCCAGCAACATGATTACAGTCGGCGTCAGGACACTCACAGACAGACAGACACAACCGTCCGTAATATCCAGGCGGACATGTCAACTTACAGTTTGAACCAATAGATCCAGCTGGACATTCTGGTTAAAAAAGAATGGTTAAGATCAAAGTTATCTTTCACCTCCAATTATTTGCAAAACTGTGTAAATACTTTATCTAATAAATTTCAAGTTCTTTTATATTGTGTTGTTGTTGATATTATTTCGAAATAATATATATATATCATTTTACAAACATGTCAAATAAATTAATTTTCTAAAGAAAATTGTATCAAAAACTCATTTGCATAATCAGTAAGTTTAGTTAAAGTTTACACAGATACACTTTATAAACACGAGTAACGTCACTTTTTAATATATAGAAAACTAACTGTAAAATATACATTTTTTTCACAATTCCCAAATGTATACCTGAAATGAAGCTTTCAAACTTTTTTCCCCAAAACGATCCAGTATTTGAAGCTCCCTTACTAGAAAGACTCATTTAGTATGATGTCAATTATAACAGATCGGCAATCAATGTTGCAAGTGTATATATGTTTTATACTAATCATAATAGATTAGTTAACTCTACAATTTCAATGTGTCTTTGAATTATTTCGTATTTATGATTTATATATTACCATTACAAATTTTATTTATTGGTAAGCCAAAAATTATTTTATTTATTACAGAGAAATTATTCTTCAATTTTTTTAACTTGTAATCCATTCCTTTGAATTACTAGTACTAGTTTAAAACAAACATACATTTTGAGAATAGATATTTAAATCAATAAAGTTATTGATATTTTATTTTTTTTCTATTTTCCAGCTTAAAAGAAAATAAAAAAAAATTATACGTACCAGAACATTCTTTAGTCTTGTTGTTTAGATACTCGTTATAGCAGCACTCAGTTCCCTCTCTTCAAAAAAAAAAAAAAAAAAAAAAATATATATATATATATATATATATATCAATTTTTCAACAAAAGATAAATATTGCATAGTAAAAAAAACCCTTTAAAATCCTTTTGGTTTAAAATCAAATCATATTACCTATTACAAGCTTTTACAGTCCTCATAGCTATAGAAATGTGTGAAATTTTCATACATCTGTTTATATGTAAACAGTAAGGAATAGAGAATTGATTGTATACACTCACTGAACGGAAAACAATTCTGAAACAAATTTACCTAGTTCAAAATATTAATTGCATTCTAAAGTGGTAATAAATATGTTTATTACATATAAATAAATGCAGGAATGCAATACGTCGTGATAGCCTTATCAGCCCTGGAGGTCGGGTATAGTTGGGCGGGACAATATCACATCCTGCTCACTCCTCCATGGCACCTGATCCCACCTCTGATGTTTCGGAGGTCCGTGTTTGCTCTGCTCTTATTTTGTATATTTGTTTAATGGACGTTGAGATTGAATACTGTTCGTTATTTCCATATCCTTAATAAATTCCTTAAGAAAACAGTAATTTTTTTCCCCCTAAAGTTTATGTATACTGTATTTTATTATTATTACTATGAGTATAACTATAAGTATGTTATAAAATAAAGAAAAAACCAAATCACCGTTTTTCATGTTACATCCTGTATTAGCCCTCGACCAATATCAACCCTCTGACCTTCGGTCTTCTGGCTGTTATTGATGTCTCGGGATGATACAGAATGGGATATGGACAAGAGTATTTATCATTATTTTTACAAAATACTTCTAGAATTCCTAGTCTTCCATTTTTGTGTCCTTAAAAATGTTTATTTTATCACATCATAATTTCTTTTCAGCATGATTGTAAAAAAAACTTATATGCAAAGTTCACTGACAAAAAATAGATAATATTGTGATGAAATTTCTGTTCAAATTATTCACTCGTAACAAAGTGTGCCATATTCAATGCGGAGTATAAATACAGATTCAAATTATAAGAACTTTGGGATTCTCTGATTTTCCATCTCTTTTTAAATTCTTGAGGAGAGATTCGAATTGAGGTACCACATTGTGACCATGCTCAAAATTCCAACTTAGCATTACATTAAGTAAATGCAGTCCCTTAAACATTATAGTTGTGGAATCAGGTGTTTTGGAAATGTTAGCGTCTCATGTCTATCAGTAATACCTGCTGTTACCCGTTGTCAAAATGATCCGTAGATCAGTTGCTGTAAAATAATGACCTAATACTAGTAATTGTTATGCCCTCGTAAAGAAGTTTCTGGGTAAATATTTTTTGTCATGTCCGTCCGTCTTTCTAACTGTCTGTCTCTCTGTCTGTCTGTTTAGCTGTTTGTTCGCAAAAACTTTAACCTTGCCCATAACTTTTGATTTCGTGGTGCCATGACTTTCATATTTCACATGTGTATTCCTTGTGACAAGACCCTTCTTAGGGTACCACTATATTTGACATTTTGACCTTGACTTTGGCCCACTTTTACACAAAAATTCCAAACTTTTACTTTGGCCATGTCTTTTGAACAGTATGAACCAGTACATTTATACTTCACATATTATTCTTTGTTAAAAGACCCATCATTGGATACCAACAACCTTGACCGTTTGACCTTGGAGTTTTCCGTACTTGTGAAAAAACTTGAACCTTGGCAATAACATTTTAACGGTAAGGGATATAATTTTCATACTTCACATAATATGTAATTCTTGTGAAAAGATCGATCCTTTATTGGATATCAAGAACTTTTACCCTTTGATCATGACCTTCGAGTTTGACCTACTTTTTGAAACCAATCATGACCATAACTTTTAAAGAGTTAAGGCTAAGGCTTTCATACTTCACATATTCGATCCTTGTGACAAGACCTTTCATTTGATAGCTAGACCTTTGACCATGACCTTGGAGTTTGACCTACTTTTTAAAATTTTAACATAAGCCATAATTTCTGAACTGTTAGGGCTAGAGCTTCCATACTTTACATATGTAGTTTTTGTGGCAAGACCTTTTATTGGATACCAATGACCTTGACCTTGAAGATTTTTGTACTGATGAAATTTTTTTAACCTTGACCTACTTTCATATTTCATAACTGTAATTCCAATGAGAAAACCCTAGTACTCTTGGAACCAATACATTAACTTTGCATTTAACATGTTAAAGAAAAGTTTAATCTTTGCTATATTGCTATATTGCATGTTTCACAAACACCTTGTTTTGTAATGAAAACGTAGGCAGTGTTCAACCAAACTGACATGTTGAATTTCCAAACAAAGATTTTGTGTCGACAGTGAGCAGAGACTTTGATTTTAACGTATTATTTGGGGATTTTTTTTATTAAACAAATAAGAGAGGTTGACGAAAGAAAAGTTAAAGCTATCATGACCATCTTCAGTTGTTACTTTGCTTTAAAGGTCTACTATTGGTAAAATATTCAAGTATGAAAAAGAATAAACATCATTTATATTTTTTTCGTTGTGATTTTATCTTTTATTAAAATTCCATTATCGCAAAAGTTGATTAACACTACAAAAAGGTACTCAACAGGAACTAAAATGATGTCAATTCCCCCTAGTGCTTTCAGTGACTGTAGCAGTGTTCAATTTCAAAATGTTTTTTCCTTATTTTCTAGCAAGCTCTTTAATGCACCTGTATGATTTTATTTATTTTTCCTTAATTTGTTTTTTTTTGGAAACAGAACCGTCGGTTGACCAGAAAATAGATGTGGTATATGGAGACCTTATATAAGTTATAATAAAAAAAAATTAACTAACATGACTCACGTAATAATAAGTTTATTTTAAAAATGGAGCTTTTAGTAAATTTTGAACATTCAAAAGATATTTTAACAAGAGATTAAGAGTTTATCAATTATTATCTTGAGCTACATGTACAAATGAAACATATGGAGATAAAAACGAACAGTATTCAATATCTAAGTCCATAAAACAATACAAAATAGGAAAATAGAGCAAGCACGGGCCTCCAAATCATCAGAGGTGGGATCAGGTGCCATGGAGGAGTGAGCATCCACTGCGAATCGAGTGCTCTTTGCCATGATCGGGAAACAAGGGAATAGTCCATCGTCAATCCAGTGTATAAAGAATGAACCAACAATCAGCATTGAAAAGTCAGTCAGCAATTGACTCAATGATAAATTGTATTTGCTCACAAGGTCATTGTTTCGACCATAGATCTTACAAAATCATGATTTTAAACTTAAACGAGACTGCTGATATTCTTGTTTCATCAACTTTCTTGTAAATAATTTACCTCGTTTTAGAAATTGTTCGTACATAGAGCATGATTTTGCATAACTGCAAACTGAACTGAGATATATAAACTCGGTATGCAGGTGATGAAGGTGTATTGCTGCATAAGTAAGGGAAGGTAACGATAAAAAAAGTTAAAGCTTGGTTGTTAGATTACCGAATACAAGTGTTTTTTTCAAGTAAAATATCCAAGTATGAAACAGATGTGTCAGACTCTGTGGTATCTTTTATCTCAAGCTCTTCAGAATATATCGTATCGATATAAGAATGGAAATTGCCATTGTTAATTGACAATATCGATATATCTAAATGTCGAGTTGAAGGCCATAGCAAGTGTTTTCTCCTTTTCATGCATGATTTTGCACAAATTTGTTTCATATAAATACAAAAATAGTTCTGCTAATAACGGAGCGCACAAATAAGTTATTTGCTTTGATGAATATAAAAAAATCTTCTTTTGAAAACTAAAAAACTATTTACAATGCCTTTATCCTGCCCTCTGTTAATTATTGTCTAAATATCTGGGGTAATGCACTAGGTAGTTTCATGCAGAAAATCCATAAGCACCAAAAACTAGAATATTATACTTGATGCTGCTCCTTATGCTACATTTAAGTAATTATTTGTAACATTAGGGTGGCTATCTGTTTTTGATTCAGTTACTTTGCATAAATATATGAGCCTCGTCGGATAGAAATCGACCTTATGGCAAAATTTATCTGTATTTTAGTTGTCCATGTAAAATCACGACAAAAACTGAAAACAGAATAAAAATATCTGCATTTATAACAAAGTTATTACATTTTGAAATTGGTATGTCTGCAAAATTAACTCTGAGCATATGGTAGTTTTTTCACGATTCAATTGTGACGTCATGGTTAATTTTCAGATGTTCAGTTGGGGCACTTGTTATCGCTTAGCAATTTAAGTTGTCACCCTGTCTAAGTTAAACAAAATGCTTGATTAATGACAAAAAATAGTTGATCATAATCTACAATCCCCAAAACTGTGTTAACTGTATTTTAGATCCTTTAAAAAACCGAATACCCCCCCCCCCCCCCCCCCCGAAAAAAAGAATTTTGATTTCTACTTTTCTGTCTTTCATAACGACAAATTCGTCTCTATGAACAACTGAACTTTCAATTTACAAAATATAGATCTACACGTATGCTGATTTTACGTTTGATAAAGCCTGTATCCTCAAAGCATGCAAGTTGGTTAACACACTTCGTTTGATTTTACGTAATCCCCATGTAAAGGAAAAAAGAAACCAATGCGATCGAGTCCAAATTTACAGGGGGACGATCTCAGAAATACCTCGTTTCTTACAGAAAATACATGAACCATGCAGCCAATAAAATCACAACTAAAATCATGCTACGATAATTATTCTTAAGTTAATTTGAAAAAAAAAATCACATCAATTTGTATATAATGATAACGTGACATCAAGCATGCATGGTGTGATACGTAGTCTTGTGTCTCAAAGTTGGCTCATTTTATTAGGATTTTTTCATAAAACTGTTTCTACTGCAGCCACATTCTACTGTGCCTTCATTATCACCCCACCCCCCACTTCCCCCCAAAAAACCGTTTAAACTTTTTTTTTTTATCAAATTTCTATTATCCATAATGTACAAAAATAAATACGTAAAATTAATAGAATATCATTTTAAGCAGTATACAGGTCATTGATTGATTGATTTTTGCTTTACGCCCGCTCGGCACGATTTCAGCCATTATCGGTGGGTATTCTATATCTGTTGCAAAATACATCGACATAAAGTTGTAAACCTTGACATAGGGAACTATTGAACTTTCCATCTGACGGTAATTTCAAAAAAATTATGTAAACCATTTAAAAAGATTTCTGACTGTGTTCATCAACAAAATATTTCATATTGTACCAAACATTACCTTAAAAATCAATTTGATGTAAATAATCTAAAATTCCCTTGAATGTAATATTGTAAAATAAAATAATAATTATGCATCATTCCTACATTATTTACTTCGTATAAGAGAAAAGCCAGCTTATTTTAAAAGATTATCATTTATATTTACATGTAGCGAAAAGTCACAAGAAACATGTATACATAAACATGTATACATATTGGCCAAAATTCTCCATTCAATAAATATGCATGCATTATTTTGGGACGATTTGTGCGTATTCTTTAAATAATTGCTTCATTCTGACGTTTTAGGCGGAAGTCGGATGGTTTTTTTTTTTATATCGTATAGTTTAACATCATTGGATACCCAAGGGTGATCTCATTTTTTCTCATCACCGGGTGATAACAATGCATTTGAAAAAAGAGAATTTACATAAAGTTTACAAAATATCTTAGATCAACAGAAAAAAATGAAGAGATTAATATGAACTTAAGAAATCCAAAAATTATAATTTCTTTGTTAACCGGAGTATTAGAAATGTATTGAGGGAAAGAAAAACAAAAACACAGACTATGTTGAATTACGATATAAAACCATTAGGCACATTTTCTTTCTTTTATAATTCAATTACTGCAAACGAACTGAAAATTCAAAAAACAATTGATTACGTAGACTGTATTGAGAATTTCTTAATAATCAATTTATTAGGAAATGTTGTTAAACCAGTTAAAAAGGATAATTAATGCTATGAATTAGATAGTCGGATTCAGCTAGGGTGCGTAGGATTCTAAAATTAATTATATCATATTTAGCTAGCAGTGAAGCCTTATACATGTATATGTGCTGACTTTACAAGCCTCCCCCCCCCCCCCCAAAAAAAAAAAAAAAAAAAAATTGGGAAAAACATAAACTCTCCTCTCTAGAGAAAAAAAAATATTTATGAAGGAACGCATAGGCAACATTCTGCTATCCCGTTCCTAACCCAGTCCGACACAATATTACGTAAATTAATAGCATGTATTTTCTGATTAAAAAAAAAAATAAAAAAAAATATTTGAGATTTATAAGTTACATGTATCAGTTGTGGGTATCCCTCTCTCTTAAAAAAGAGAATTGTATAAGAATTTTATAATGTAGAGAAGTTTTTGATGTTACATGTATAATTGAAAGTCCTTGTACAAAGCGAAACCATCTATCTACCTGTTATTCACGAATCACGATTCGAACACGTGAAATCCTGCTCATTTCAGGATTTTTTTTTAGCAGAAAAGTTTGGTATTAACGGGCTCAAAATACTTAATATTAAGGTGAATATTTAGGAACACATTTCACAAAGCTACTGTTTTCTTTTTTTTTACATTCGACTTTAAAGTATTTTTTTTGTTTACAATTCTTTTAAATATTAATGACGTAGAAGAATATGTTTCACAAACCGGGCCTATCTTGTTTTTTTTAAATTTATACAAAATTTTATTCAAGCAAAGTGAATGGGATCGGGCAGCAGGCAAATCCCATTTTAGCCCTCTCCCTACAAGGTCAAGATGATGCAATACAGTATGTATCGGTATGAAATGGCCGCCCCTCTTTGAACAGTTTCGCCAGCCAAGTAAAAGAAAACTAAAATCATAGATAATCCATTGTCGGTATATTTTATAAACTTGCAAAATTTAAGAAAATAAACTGATAAACTGTAAGAAATGGAAGAGAGACAAAAGAAAAAAAAAACTTTTTTAGGAAATGATTCCCCCATGTTGAGCCTCTTTTTGAGTCAAAGGGAAGCAACTTGCGCAATTTATCGAATCCAGCCGCTTCGGACAATGCACACTTCTCAGATAAGTCAGTCTACCTGTTTCCGTTTGAGGCTTTCCGATATATGAAGAAATTGCCTTACACAGTACCAGTATTACTTGTTTCCTGATAATTCTTTGAATATTGTTGTTAGAAAAATGCGTTTTGAAAATTTATGAATCGTGGCTTTTGTACATCTTGTACTGGGAATGGCCTAATGTTGTTTTTGTTTTGGTTGGTTAATTCCGAAATTCATTCGAAGACATGAAACATATAGTATATCTAATACAATATTGTAAATATTATAATCTTGAATGAATGAATACGCACGGTGATAGTAAATGAAGTTCACACACTAGCACTGCATCTGTACATGTGCGATTTTCTGTGCCAGATACGCCTCCTTTGGCTAAAATTTATACTCTGAACTACAATAAAACATATGTTCTGTACTTCCTCAGTGATGCACCAAGCCAATTTTGCTTTGCTATTTGTCTACCAACTTAATCTTTATCTGGTGTTAGATAAAACCTCACGTCTTCTGCTGTTTGAAAAAAAAATATGTAGATCGGACTCGGCATTCTTCTGGCCTGTGTTTACATTGATCCATGGTAACGATAAAGAAGTTAAGGCTCTACGAAGGGATATACATTTAAAATTTGCTTATTTTATTAGTACATATTTAAAATGATCCGATTTTTAGAGACAAAATCTGTGAACTGCAGTTAACGATGTCTAAAACATTTCTTAACGTGAAAACCATGTGTAGTAAAAATACCGGGAAATCTTTCTTAACTTTATTCGTTTATTTCTCATTATGACGTTGCATACGATAAGGTCGATTTCTATCCGACGAGGCTCATATGTTGATGTACAAAAAATTTCACAATCAGAGCCCGGCATACCTGGAAGATTTATTTATTTGTCAAACAAAGATACAAATATGTACAGCTGTACATATCCACTATTTTTTATTTCCAGGCTATCTTTACAGAAAATTATTTTAGAGAAAAGATTCATATTTATCTTCACCGTAGGGAGTAACCTAGTCTCTTCATAATAAAGTACCTAGAATTTGTATATAATTGTTTTAAGTATTCATTAAGAATTAAAATTTTTCGATCTCTGTATTTCATTTCATTTGAAGTCTTTGAACTTTTAAACAGGAAAACAAATTAATAGCTTTTTCCACAATTATAAGTCTTTGTTTGCATACCATATGTGGCAATCAAACATTGGACTGGCTTTTTTCAAAATTATTTCCATTAAGGAAATATCAGAATGCTTAGAGATACAAGTGTTACAATCAAATGACTGGATGGGAAGTTTATTATGTGAACTATTTATATATATCTTTAAGATCTTATCAATAAAAATACCTTTCTTGGCACATTCTAAGAAAAATATTCTTACTGCCCGACCAGAGATAAAAAAAAGATATAATACATCACGAAAAAATAAAGAAAAATGTATTTAATATTTAGATTTTTAATCATTTTTAGGGACAAAAACTAGAATTTGGGTAATAACTTTATATCACCTCCTCATAAAAGGGTACAGTGGTAACAGAGCGCTTTCTGTAGAGTTTTACTACAAAGACTGGTCCTGCAGGTGACGTCATATTAACCAAGGCTGCATGTAGCAGTAGATGCTGGCACAAATAAGATCACTGTCTGCTTAATGACCAATAAGTCTAAACTGTGCAGCCCTTCACCGGCACGTCATTGCCAATCGATTTGAGTAAAGAAGTTGTGAAAGGAATATTAAACAAAACAAACAAATATCATCATTAAGGTATTAAGTTAGCACATGACAGAATTCAATGCTTTTAAGTATGAGACTTGTTGCTTTTAGTAATACATTAGGCGGGACTTTACTTTGACTTATTCTTTGTTATTGAATATCGTTTTTATTGAATATTTTAAATCAAGAATCAAGTGAGTAGGTAATTTTTCTTGACTTTATGGCGATGATCATACCTTTCGTTCACTTGACAATTGTAATATGTATATATGGCTTAAACATTTCTGCAAGTTATCATAAATGCAAACTGATTAATCTCATCACATCATAAAACCGAAACCCTTCAAAGAAAGAGAAAAATGTTTCTACCGATTGGAATCAACGATACACCAATACCAAATCTATCCATGAAACACTACTGTTGTGTGATAAAGTTGGAGATCACAAACATAATTGGACCTCAAAAGTATAACAAACAATACAGAATACAGAGCAAACACAGACATCCAAAATCAGAGGAGGGATCAGGTGCACCGAAGGAGTAAGCTTCCCATGCCGAATTGTCACATCCGCTGTGTGCTCCTTGTCATGATTACGAAATAACGGGAAAATCCGTTGTCAATTCAATGCGTAAATAATTGACTAACAATTAGAATGAAAAACATCAGTCAACAGTTGAGTCTATGATAAATTTTATATATCGACCATAAAGCTTACGGCATAATGACTTACATAGAAACTATTAATATTCTTGTGTAACCCATTTGTTAATAATTAACTCCGTTAAAAATTGGTCAAAAGTGAAGCATGCTCTTGCGTATCGAATCAACTTGAATATGATTATAAGCTCCTTATGCAGGTAATGAAGGTATTTTGCTGATACCACCTCTGATATTTTGGAGGTCCGTATTTGCTCTGTCCCATTTTTGTATTTAAATTGTTTTACGGACATTTGATCTTGAATACTGTTCGTTATATCATTTTTTTTATAAGTAAGGCACGTTGTTGTTTATAAAATTACAGTCTTCATGTTTATAACTGAGCTTGGTTGTTAAATTACCATTAACGTTATTTGCAAGTTAAATATCCAAACACGAAACATATGTGTTAGACTCTTTAGCATGTTTTATCTTAAGCTCACCAGGAAATATCATATCGACATAAAAATGGAAACTACCATTGTTAATAGACAATACGTCATCGATATATCTAATATTCTTTTCATGCATAACAAAACATATTTTACTTCATATAAATACAAAATATTAATATAAATTTGCTAGATGATTTTCAATGCTTATAATCATCACATTCAGGTCTTGTAAAAGGACCTTGGACTTGCTGGAATTTACTCTTATAAAGATGTTTTATTCCTTCAATCTAACTAACTAATTAGTTGTGATTTCTTAAATGCCAAAATCAATACTTGTCATACACTTCTCACAATTTTCCTTGTGACAAACATATGACTCTGACCCATGATATAAAGTATCTTCATTTAGAAAAACACGAGTTTCCAAGTGTCTTGAATGATCCTCAGCTGAATAAATAGGAAAGTCCCCATTAAACCACTTTTCCTTTGATACCGATTAAAAGGGACAATACTGAAAATTTCTAATATTAATTGAGTTGAAAAGAATTATGGTTTCATCAGATACTTTCAATTTTAAACTAAGCCTTTTAGCTTGTATAACGTTAATGTATTCTTCATTAACTAGCATTGAATGCAGGGGTCTAGCTGTTTTCTGATTGTAAATATTTTTCTAAGATCTGAATCCGGTTTTGTAACACAATACATGCATTAATGTTTGTTTTAAATAAATCATGATAAAATATTAAATGCAATTTGACTACATCAAGATACATATTTACTTTCAAATATCTATTATTGACATCTTTTGTATTTATGTCTTGCTGTGTGTATAGTGTATAATATATTCCGTAGGCGCTAAATCCAAATCTTAACAGTCCTAACTTTAAGGAAAAGGTCATAGGTACAGGTCATTGAATTGTAGTTTTGTTTTTCCCTTGATACAAGTACGAGGTAATGCACAAAACCTGAGGAACACTATGATAATATACTTGGCACAAAGATCATATATTAACCAATAGATTTACCCGGATATAATATATTCATATATATTTTTTTAACAATATCAATGTCTTTTTGAGAAGATGCATACAAATCGCATGAACAATTTTGTATATTGCTTATTCTATACAGCAATCAAAAGCTTGGAACACAATTTCACATATACTACATTTTTATCATGATTTTCTGTTTGCCTTTGGACAGTTCAAACATCCTGGGAAAACTCCTTAACCAATACCGAGGAGATTCATTTCTTTTTTCTCGGCTAATCTTTATTCATTTTCAAAGTCATGAGGAAATAAAAGAAGATACTTATTTCATTACTATCATAATATGATTATCTGATTATTTTTAAATGTTTTCATAGTGATGTATGTGCGTGTCATAATTGTTATTTATCAAATGTTCTGTAATGCTTGAAAAGAGAGAAGGGTTATTAATGAAGTATATATATATATATCTGTGTATTTAATTTTATTGAATTGTTTAGCATCTGAGAGGAAGTTAAACCAGGAAATACATTGTTAACAAAACTCACATATTTGACTTTTACCTTTAGAAATATCATTGACTGACCTTTTTAACATTGATTTTATTACAGCCTGAAGTATTATTTATTGAATTGAAGTTTGAACAAAAAAAATACTGATAAGTAAAATTTATCAAAGTTTGTGTTTTCACTTATTATAAAGTTTTGTTTTGTTTTCTACAAAATACTTTTGTTAAAACACTCTGATTGCAAACACAAGTAATCAGATTTTTTTTTATTAAAAAAGATGCTTGAGTGTCTGACTGACAATATGTTTTTGTTAACAAGAATTTACAATAATCTTTTTGGAATCAAATGGGAAACAAATATACCCTGTTATTAGCAGACCTTTCTTTGTACTGTATTTTTACTTTATTTTTAAAGCTGAAGTTATTAAAAAGCTTGATATGGGCAAAAAGTACTTGCTCTGGAGAATTACTACCATTTGATTGACATTGAATGCCTTTGAAGTAGTGCCCATCTTTAAAAATATAATACGTTTGATGTTTATGTTTTCACATTGAGTTAAAATTCAAGATCACGTTATCTGTACGGCCATATTTAATATTGTAATAATTGTGGGCTTTTATACCCAAAATTTGGGGCTAAGCAACATTAAATATCATAAGAGAAATCTGTCATAGCAAATCCTATATAGGCCACTCACTTACAAAAAGAAAAATGATAGCAGACCATCTTTAAAAATGTATTTGGTTATCCCCTTCCGACTGCCAAAACGTAGCCCGACTAGAAACCTTTCGTACATCCAAATTATACTCATACATATATACAAATGTATGTACATATAGTTCTTTTTACTCCCTAAAATCAATGTTGAAAATTTAGCATTGAAGTTGAAATTCTCTTAGAAAAATAATTTTCAATCCTACTCGTACCTACCGACCCAAGATTTTCATCTTGGATCGGAAAAGGGCAAACAAACATTTCTCAATAGATTGCTCCAACATTTATTTAAAATGTTTTTGCCATTGCCGACTCAGCATGAAGTTTGGATAGGTAAGTAGGAAGAATTTTATTCCAGAAAATTTTCCAAATCAAATCTAAATCTATCAAATTCTATAGAACTTCCATCATAAATATATAAAAAAAATAAATGGTGTCCTGAAGATTAAGAAAGTTCAGATTTGAGTCAAATTTAGGCAGTCCTTCTGCAGAAGGCAACATTACGTCTTTTTGAAAATGGTTCAATTTCGTTTGCTAAATTCTTTTCAAGTGGTGTAAGTCAGATTTCAACATGAGGATAGTCAAAAAAGGTCAAGGAAAAAAATCAAAAATTTTTACCAAAATCAACACCTCAACAACTTACGACTTTTCAGCTTTATGTACAACCCTTCCTCGCGATAAATAAAAATCCAGACTTTTTGATATCTTTGACATGTTCACGTTCTAGGTTTGAACCGGTGCCGCAAACGAGAATCGAACCTGGACCTCCCGCTAATGTTGAACGATTAGAAATGGTGCAGCTTTATGCTGCAAGAATTATTACAGGGTTACCAATTATCGCTTCAAGAGATGCATTATATTTAGAAACAGGATGGGAACCTCTTGCAGATAGGCGAAAAGTAGCAAAACTAAATACTATGTACAAAGTACATCACAACTTAGTACCCGATTATTTAAAAAGTATTTTTCCCGCAACAAGACGTAATGAATCAAAGTACGATACACGCAATAGAGAGGACTACACTATTCCTAGATGTAGACTTGAAATATTCAAGAAATCTTTTGTTCCTGATACAATAAACCAATGGAATAGTCTGAGTATCACCACTAGAAACAGCATATCTTTTAGCAGCTTTAAAAATAACATACATAAAAAAAACCAGCAGACCCTCCTTCTTATTTCTTACATGGTAATAGACGACTTAATATCATACATACTAAACTACGACACAATTGCATTTTAAATTATGATCTTTATAGAAGAAACATTACCGAGAGATTCATAAGAGATTCTGGTAGATTTAATTAATTATTACTGCCTAACACTTACACTCTATATACTGTAGATCACTTAATTTTTGCGAAACCTTATTTTCGCGATATAGTCATTGACTCTTTATTAGCGAAACCAAATTTTCACGAATTGTGGTCAGTACTATATATAATCTTAAGAAATTCTAATTCAAATTTTCGTGAGCATACCGTCTCGCGTAATAACGCGAAAATAAAGTTCTCGCGAATAAAAAGTGATTAACAGTAGCGTATATTTATCATATGTAACAAATGTATGTTTCAATTTAACAAACATGTTTGTACATCGATATTCCTTGTCACTTATTTTCCCTATGTATATATATTGACAGTTGTATGGTGAGAACTTAGTAAGTTGTCAGAACTTGTGTTCAAACCATTTGTATAGTATTTATACAATAAAATATGTTCAAACCTCCCGCTCTGGAAGCGAACGCTATATCACTAGGTTACAATGACCAAGTTCTATGATAAAGGTGATGTCTCTAACTTTTATATCGTTAACTTTCCTTACTTATGCAGCAATATACATTCATCAAGTACATGCGTTTAAGTATTTCAGTTGACTCGATCTAAGATGATTTTAATGATACTGCATGTTTGCGAATGTTCACAGCTTGCCATTACGCGTAATGGTGATTGGCATTTTTCATACAATTTGTTTGGTTTTTTTTTTAAAAAGCATTTGTCTACGGATTAACACTTTTTAGGTGAAATAGACCTCCACTCCAAATTAAACATTTATTACATTTTTAATTCCCAACATTGATTTTCATCAAGAACAATAGCATTAGAAGCAAATGGGAAGCAAATGGGAATTAACTTGAAGTATGAAGCGCTGCTTTGTTTTCAGAAATGAATTTGTTTGATAATGATATGAAAAAAATGACATAGTAATAAAAAGGTCAATAATATGCAATCACACAATGAAGTACAAAAATATGCTATATTGATATGTGAATAATAATAATTTCGATCATACCAATCTAATTCGAATAGAAAACATGACGATGCTTCGCTTTTAAAATCAAAATATCACATTGTTTCCTGTGCATGTAAAATAAAAATGAAAGTTTCTACAAGAACTACCTTTCTGACCAATTTTGTTCTTTAAAATATGTTTAGTTAAAAATAATATAAATTATTTGATTATACATATTCTGCGTCCAACATTTCTGTAACAATTATAAGATTTTATATGTAAAGAGTAAGAATGATCTCAATGTTAATAGTTGAAAGGAACTGAAATCTTACAGGTAAACTACTATAGGTAAATAATTTGATTTTGTGTGTATTATAACATCTGATTGGTTTATATCCAAAAGGAAAAGCAAATTTTTTCTGTATAACTTGGTTTGGTATGGCGACTCACACTCCTGAATCATCTGTATCATTTCCAGTCCTCATGATTCGTGGAAATTCCCAGATTTAATACGTATACCTTTAATGTCAAACAGTAACTCAATCTAACCACAAGAAAATAAAAAAAACATAACCACTACGCCTGTGTATCTGTTTTTACCCCCCGTCGCTTCCAATCACTTTCTTAACTACGGTTGTATTCTTGAGCAGCAAATTTGAAATCATAAAAAGCAACGAAACTTTACATTCCACAATGAAATTAAATTATAAGGAATGACTCCATTGTTGGCTAATAATTCGAGCATAACTTGGTTTGGGTCATATTTTACTATTTCATAATCTGCTTTCGCGTAAACTGACCCAAACCAGGTTATACTCGAATAATTTGTCCAGAATAAGAGTGATTCTTAAATAAATAAATAAATAAATATATTTTTTCATATATATAATTAAAATTTCTGTTTTATTTGTCACATTTCAAATCAAATGTACTATAAGCCTAAGAAACATGCAAACTTTTAAAACGCGTTGATACCAGATACGCATAGTGCTCAGTGACGTCAACCATTCATTAAAGCAGTAAATAAACGAGATTGATATTTATGAGATTATGTGATGAGAAATATTTTCCGAATAAAGTATGATATTTACTTATGTTCTTAGGCATATCAAGATTATAACTATTGATATAACACATCTCATTTGAAAAGATGAAATAGAGGTCCTGAACTGTAAGAACAGGGAAAGACAATTCATCTGTAATGGGGATGTACAACAAACCAAAATGTTGTTTTGTTTTGGAGGTCCAAAATAAAACAAAGCCTTGTCGCAGTGACTAATGTTGAAAATGCAAATAAATACTCCTATTTTGTATTTATTAATAAATGAAAATTGTCCAGAAAAGATGACCGTCTTTACTTATGTATAATCAGTAGACTTTTTGCAGCGTAAAGCAAAATCTTCAGGTTCTATTATAAAAAAGAGTCTGTGCTTTTCAATGTTTAGACATGCTAGAGATCCATGTTTGCTATGCTTCTGGTTTGCAACGTTTGTAGGAACTTTAGAGCATGAATACGGTTTGATATTTCCATATCGCATTTAATATTCACATGACAATTTTCTTACTGTAAATGCAAGTGTTTTTTAATTATTCAATGCAGAAATTAAAGTAAATGCTATATAAAACGTTATCAAAACATCCTGTTTTAAAACAGTTAGTATTAAGCTGAGTCAAAGTTCAACATTCAATGGCAAATAAAAATTGGAAGGATACTAATTAGTAACTTGGCATCAGGATAGCAGAAATATCGATATTCATCTATTTGAATTTTCTTGAATACCAATAACGCCCTGTTATTAGCAGAACTATTTTTGTATTCATATAATGCAGATTTTTGCAAAATCTTATGCGTAAAAAGAAGATAACATTACTGTTGCCTTTAACTCGACATTTAGACGTATTGTCAATTAATTAAAAATGGCAATCTCCATTCTTATGTCCATATATCCTGGCAAGCTTGAGATAAAAGATAAAGGAAAAAATGGAATCTGACACATCTGTTTCATATTCAAATATTTTACTTGAATAAGACGCCAATGGATATCTTACAACCAAGCTCTAAGATAAACCTGATCACTTTAACTTTTCAATCGTCAACTTCCCTTACTTATGAAGCAATATATCTTCATACCTTCATCCCTTGTACATGGAGTTATATATCTTAGTTTATCTCATACTCAAGATCATGCTCTATGTATGACAAATTTCTAAATGAGGTAAATTATTGAAGAACAAGTTGATAAAACAAGTATATAAGCAGTATCGTTAAAAGTCATCATTTCGTAAGATCTATGGTCGATAAAATGATCATGTCAGTAAATACAATTTATCATTGAGTCAAATGCTGACTGACTTTTCATACTAATTCTTAGACATTAAACATATACTGAATTGACGAAAGGATTTTGTCGAGTTATTCTATCTGATCTTCATATAGTCATTTAAATTTATAACACCATAGATTCTTTACAGCAGTATATTATACACAAACGACTCTTCAGATTTTTACGCCTTCAAAAAAATCTAACGGTTCCAGTATATTAGTTTTTTTTACACCTTATTCAGAATAAGCTAAATCTGGTCAATAATATCATACATAAAAACCAGTGTTCTCATATATGAAACTTTAAAATAAAAAGAAAACATATCACAGAACACTTGTTGACGGTGTTTTTGGGCAAACGTTACCTTACAGTTCGATCCATCAAAAAGCGTGTTGCCCTTTAACCCAATCAATAAATGGTTTATAGTATTAAAACTGAGTTATTCATTAAATTAAATGATGTTTTATTTTGGTGATATGATACCCTGATTTTTCTTTCTAGATCTTGTTGCTTACACAATGTGCATGAAGTTAGCTTCATAATACACTTTTCACTTGTTATTTGAGGAGAAATATTATAGTTCTATAGTTATTGATTAAAGGCTTGACATGAATTGTTGTATATATATAAACAACCACGAAATATTCCGCCCGTTGTTCTCTTGCAACATTATGAAACTCTAAATAGAGTTCTTACAAGGAAACATTTGAGATAACCCGATAAACACTTCATTCAGTATATATCTTTTTGTAAGAGTCTTTAAAAAGTTGGCTTCTCAATTATTTTGCTTTATTTCAAAATTTTTTTCAAAATTTTTTCAAGTTTTCAAAATCGTTGATTGTCTGAATAATTGTGTTACCTGTAATAGTACATCCAACAACATCATTACAGTAAGAGTTAGGACACTCACAGACCGACATACACAACCGTCCGTAATATCCAGGGGGACATGTCAGCTTACAGCTCCATCCAATAGATCCCGGTGGACATTCTGGTTATAAATAATGGTTAAAAAAATTAAAGCTATCCTTTCTCTGCTATGGTGTGCATGTAAAAACGGTGTATATTTTAATGCATTTCAAGTTATATTGTTCATGTGTTGTTCTGGTCAGTGAGGTAGCATCGTTTTTTGAAAGTGGGGTGGGGGGCAACCATAGAAAAAAAAATTCTACTTACCTGAAAAGATTGACAAGCAAAAATATATGAATAAATATAAAAAGACCTTAAACTTGAAAATCCTATTTCGGGGGGGGGGGGGGGGGGGGGAGTAGACTTTTTTCAATACCAACTTCTTTCAGTACCAATTTTTGGCATACAATACTACATTTCCCTTATATCACTTTACTGTAGTCAAAAGTGGTTTGGGGAACTAGCCTTTCAATGAACATTTTAAATAGTAATGGTACTGTTTGGAAAAAAAGTGGGGGGCCTCCTGCCCCCTGTTGATACCTGCCTGGTTCTTGTAGCCAATAATAGGTATGCTATTTTACATTGAAAAAGAAATCGATGTCTTGAATTATATACCAAACTGTTTCACTTGCATATTTTATTACTATTTAATTGTCATTCAAATAAAATACTTATTTTTGTTAGAATGTATTATATTTTCCAGCTTAAAAGAAGACAAAAAATTTTACGTACCAGTACATTCCTTAGTTTTATCGCTTAGATACTGGTTAAAGCAGCACTGATGTCCTTCTCCTTAAAAAAATATTATTCAATAACAACAAAAATGTGCAGTTTATTATAAATTATTTTGATCTAAAATCTGAAATCAAACTTTTTCAAAATGATATCTGTTAGTAATACTTTCATAAAAAGGCATATGTACCTCTCTTTTAAATCTTATTTGAAGTTGAAATCTTAAAAGAGAATACATTTAAATTAAGAGACATTGTTTTGATAATGAAATGATATAGCAGTGGCATATCCTAGTAAATTTGTATGCTTGTATAAATATATCTTATTGATCTAGGTACTGAAAATATGCATAAGATAAAAAGGAAAAAATAAAAAACTAATTTTAGAGTAACATGAAAAATAAAAAAGAAAACTCTTTTTTTTCTACCTGTACACGGTACCATTTAGCGTAAACCGTTTAATATATACTCCACCAAACATTAAAGTTTGTGAAATATTTTTCCATCATATTTTATATACAAATTATGTAATTATATAACATGTATGACAATGATATACTTTCTACAATTTGAGTTATCGTGAAATAGATTACAATTATTGAAATAAACTTTCCTTTAAAAAAAGAAAAGAAAAAAACTAACACATCCTGTTATATTAAAGCAATATGTGCTGCATCTTTGATGTTGGGATTTTTTGTTACAAAATTGTAAATAACTATTTCAATGACAGAAAAAAATGCTAATAAACTTCTGTATTTGTAATATATTTGTGATACTATTTATTAGCTTCGATAAAATCAAAATTACATTGTTGTCGTCCCGTACAATAATGATTTCTTATATACAACTGTGTAGTTTACTAGTATTGGATAGCATATAAATTTTTGCTTCTGCTTTATTTTAGTCTAATTGATCACAAACGTTTAAGTTATATACAGATTTATGATAATAACACATTTTAAGCAGAAAAATAAAATTTTTGATAATGCAGCTCATATTGGTTTGTTGTAATCGTTTACAAGCCAATAACAGTCATTTGTTTAAATAAAGTAATAAATCATTTCTGATTACTTTTCCATCAAATAATCAGAAAACTTCTGATTATTCTTAATTACATTAATTATGAATATGTAGCTAATATAAGGGATTGATATGTGTTTTTTTTTCTGTTTTACAGGAAATTGTTTTCTTAAAACAGTGCTCATTTTATACACTTTTTAATTGAATTTAATAATCCTTAACATTTCAAATGTAGAGTTCAGGCATAATTTGGTTACGTGTCCTTATATAGATGCTCGAGTTTGTTTATCAGATCATCTTCATTTTATCTTATATATAAATAAATATTTGTGATTTTGTTGATAAAAAAACAACAAATGTAACTAATTTATATATCAAACTCTACATGATTATAGTTAGAAGGATTCAATAGAGATATAATTATGCAATATAATGGTAACATGAAATATATGGAGATAATAAACAGTATTCAAGATTAAAAGCCAATAAAGCAATAAAAAATAGGAGGAGAGGAAGCACAGACCTCCAAATCCTCAGAGGTGGGATCAGGATACATTGACGAGCGATCATCTCCTGTCGACCCGTCAAACCCGCCGTGTGCTCCTTGTCATTATCGGGAAATAACGGGAAAATACTCCGTCAATTTCGTGTGTAAATAATGGTCTGCGACTAGTATGAAAAACGTCAGTCAGTATTTGATTCAATGATAAATTGTATTTGCTGACAAGGTCATTGTATGGACAATAGAGCTTACAAAATCAGGTCTTTTAACTTGTTCGTGAAACATGTACCTCGTTTTAGAAATTTTTCATACGCAGAGCATGCTTTTAATGAAAAACATCAGTCAGACGAACCTTTCAATTCAAACTGCCAGTAACTAATTTTGTACTGGAATTTATACCTTGATTGGACAAGGATTGGGAGATCAGAATCGATATTACTCAGGTTGACCAAACTTAGGTACACCTTTGTTATTTGACATTTTTTACTTGTACGAGGGGCATTTCAAAAGTTCGGAGAACTATTTAATAAAAAAAATAACCGTTTTACGGAAATTATTGAGTTTGATATCATTACCATTCAATATCTATACAATACTTAATTCTGATTGGATAAAAAAATCTTTTGAAAATTGCACCAATGGAATCTAGAGTTCGCTTGCTCCAAGAAGCCAGAACTACTTTGGCTGTCTTTACATGTTATTTTCCTGCTTCCAGATTACTTTAGGAAGGAATAATTCAATACTTTTTCTTTAATATAAATATTTTCCTGAATCTCGAAACTTGTCCGTTACGTTCCTGACTTCTTTTCTACTTTCGTTTCTTTTTGAATTATTCCCCTTTGCTAAACAAACCAAATCGTCTTGAAAACAATACAGTTATGGGAAAGAAGGAAAGAAATCAGCATAAGTATGTTAAAAACCTGTTTTTAAGATAAATAGAATAAACAATAGAACTGTGAAAAAATGATTTTATGCTACCAAAGCTGGGGAATTTGTTAATTTGTTTATTCTTGGGAAACGAATGATGGAGATGATGGAATGATGGCGTCACCGCATGAATGAGGATGGAATTCTTTTAATCTTAAACAGTCGGCAACGGACTCTTTAAGATTTTACAGCATTGACAGGTTGTAATACATTATTATATGTTTAGTTTGAAATTCTGATGAAAAGATGCGCAAACGAAATAAAAAATTTCTGTGACATAACTGTTAAAACTTTTTGGATATTTGAGTAGCTTCCCTTTACATTTAGGAAAATACCGGGGAAAATACATATCCGTTGGGACTTGGGATATAGCTAATATAATAACCCAACAGGTATTTTTTTTTTGTGTTGAAGAACCGTTAATTATTGTTGGAAAAGGTTGGTAATGACACGACAATATTTGAGAACTTGCTTTTCGTTAGGCCTATAAGTTTGAATTTCAGCAACGTTGTGATATATTCATACGCATTGTTTTTAATGCATAAATTTCACAGTAAAGTGAAAGAAAATTTCATTTTAATAATTTAAAACCATAATTAAATGATAAGAAATGAATGTAATATTTTTTTCTTTGAAAAGAAAAATTTGAACAGAATTTATCTTTAGCAAAAAATTTCCAAATTTACGGTATAAAAAATTGAACAAGTTTTTAAAATAAAAGTGTAAACAATGCAAGGAACACAATTTTTAAATCAGATCGGCTGTGACTGGACGACAGGGGATGTATAGTTCTTTTAGCACCTAATCTTATCTTTGCTTATTTTCGGGATTTTTTTGTGTTTGTCCTTTTCTTATATTTTGAGTTTGATCACTTTTCGTATTCTTTCTTGAAAATACTGAATTCTTTTTATATTATACATTAATTTTAAAGATACACACCAACACATAAATACCAGTATGTTTTGGTCTTTTACCTTAAAGTTAAACGTACCTAGAACATCCTACTGTGAAGTTCAACGCTGACTGTTTGTGCACAATTATCACAAACAAGATAATTTTGAAGGTAAACTTCATCTTTGTGGAAGCATATGGAAAAGTGAAGGTAACTATTGACCTTTGGGATGTGATATTTAAAATACTAAACCAGGCTTTAAATCTGAGTCAGATCGAATTCGGAAATTTCAAAAGTTACTTCCTCAATAATTTTCTAAGCTTAAACAACAATTAACTTGCATTATATCATTGAAATATTATACGATAATGGACTTCAGTGTGGGTCAATTGATTGTTAATTGTTTAACGTACATCTTGAGAATTTTTCACTCATATGGACACGCCACCACTTACCGGTAAAGAGCTACAAATTTTGTCTTATACTCGGCATTCAGGGCCATTAAGCAAGGAGGGGTCTTTATCGTGCCAGCGCCTACTGAGACACGGGAACTCGGTATATTCTGTCTCATCTGAAGAACCGGTCTCCACGACCCAAAGTGGGATTCGAACCCGCGACGTAATGATCAACTCGTTACTTCGAGACTCTAGCGCAGACACTCTAACCACGCGGGCGACGTGTAGGTCGATATGTGATAATAAGGACTTATGGAGAGTGATATGGACCGAAGACACAGAAAGTGATAGCGATTGAGCCAGCGGAAAAAAGTATAAATCATGAAAAACCTCTTTAAAAGTAACAATACGTATATATTTTAATGCCCGAAACGCCGAGAAATATATCTAGTCTACATAATCTAAACACTAATATTACTTAGCTTAGTAAATAAGTTTAGAGACAAAATTAATATACTCAAATACTTAAAGTTATACAGAATATGCAGCTTTAATAATATTTACATGTAACATCACTTTTCTAAACAAGCTATAGACTACCCCACTTCTTTTGAAGCAAAAAAGTGGGTGTACCATGACTTTATCGACAATGCGTTTACCTTTTAATCTTTGAGTATAAATGGCAATTTTTATTGTTCCATGCTCAACTATTGTTATTATCATTTTAAATTATACTATCACCCCATGTTAGGTAAAGTCATTGTCTTTGCCGCTATATCGCAAGAATTAATAGTCGCGACATGGTTTACCCTCGCTAAATCGCGAAATAAAGTTGTCGCAAATAAAAGTTGCTTTACTGTACTTAAAAATTCCAAGGATCTTTTGGACAATTAAAATCACAAGATTTTACCAAAACCAACAGCTTAAAAACTTAATACTTTTCAAAGGTTGATTCTCTATAAGGCCATTTTCCGGCCTACGATAAAATCACTTTAAAATGTGATTTTATCTAACTATAATCATGTTTTAAATGCTGAAAGCACTGAATGGATTTTGATTGTGATTAAATAAAACTGAAGTAGTAATTAACGAATAGAAATTCAACAATTGCCAAAAAATTAAAGAATTAACAGCATAAAAACATCAATGCAAGCTCATGTTAATTATCCATATACATGTAAATAGTCAATACATATACATGAAACTCAGAGCGGTTGCATTAAAATATAATCTCTAAGTGAAATGAAATATCGTCGCAAGATGGCTCTGCTTTTATTTAATCACTCGTGTTGCACGATAAATTGAATTAAAAATGCCATCTAAACTTGATGTATTTACATGTATAAAAGTTGGGAACCCCCCCCCCCCCCCCCCCCCCCAGTTTCTAACGACACAACATTAGAATGAAGTAGAATTCTAACAGTTCCTTCAACTATGCATATCAGAAGTTTTCGTATATATTAGTATACGGACTTAAGAGTTCTACATCATCCCAGGTACAAAATGGACCCTAAGGGTTTGATGCTCCTTTCGCACTCTTAAAACCTGTAGGTTAAATTCAGTCTCTGTCCCAGTGCAGCGTCAAAGACTTGTTTAACACGGATAGTGACAGTTCTCTACCTAAGTCTTGAGCATTTAAAGTAAATGTCATGAGTCTTTAGGATCTAACGTCCCGCGTTAGACGTTGGTCAGTAATGTAACTATGCATAAACACTTGACCATAAGTGGATGATCTCTTTATCTGGTTGAAAAATCCTTAAATGGGGTAAAGCAACATTCAATTATTCAATTAAATCACATATTACATATAGGAACCCCTCTCCTCCTTACCAGTTTATTTTCTAAGACAGGACTACTCTTCTCGTAACGTATATCGATACTATAAAAAAAAAGTGTGATGAATAGATTGAGTCCTCTCAGTTTTAAAAGACCCATGCAGTTAACAAAATATGGATAACATGTTACTTGTACGGAAGTGTCCATATAAAAATATGTGTGTACCTATAGGAAAAAAATATTACACAAATAGGAAATGTAGAACAAAGTTCAAAAACAACAACAAATAGGGAATGTTCCTTGTAAAATTCTGAGTGATGTTTAAATCTGCATTTAGTGTCTGACTTCCTCTTGATTTGATACACAAGAACACGCTTTCCATAAAATTTATTTAGATCGACATATTTTCATTGAATTATTTGACTTTAAGTGCATTTCGTATAATTTTCAAAAGTTTATACGAAGAATATCCTAAGCTTTCATGATTTTCAAAAGATATGATGAAGAGTAATTAACCCCCCTTTCAAAATTAGATTAAATTTCTTCTCCTACTTGTTTAGTTTATTTTTTGTTAAAGGAAAACAAATTCAAAGATTCGATTTCAGCGATTAACAACATTTATTCTTAAACATTTCCTGGTTGACTGAAAATATTGAGACATGCATAATTAAAAAATTAACACAAATCGTCCTAACACAACTAAAAGCATGTTATCTCTATCTCTGGTTTAAGTTCCTCTACTTCACTTATTTCAACTTCTCTCTGAATATATTCTTGCGAGATGCTATATGGTCTCTCTGCTACTTCGATAGATTCTTTTTCACAATAAAGCTCTTCTTCATTCGATACCTTGTCAAAGCCATTTTCTCTTAAATTGGGAGCAAATTTAAATTCAGAGAGTTGAGATTCAGAAGTAGATCGGATCAATCCAAGTGAACAATCAAGCCTTTCTTCTCCTTTGATTCGGCTAAAATCAAAGTTACGAGTCAAAGTTTGGAAAATATTATCTTCAGCTGTACCGGGTAGATTCAAACTTTCGCCTCCTGTAAGTGTAACAAACTCTTCATCAGTACCAAGAATAGCTCCAGTGCTACGCCAGTCATGATCATAGATAGCAGCGCTCTGTCTTTGTTTCAACAATAAGATGTTGTAATCACAGTTGAACGAGATCCTTTTATACATGCTTAGTCTCTGTGAGTTACTAGATCTATATTCGGATACACTATTTTCTCTTCTGAACTCGATAGACGTACACTGAGCGGGATTCAATTGCTGATTTAGTTGGGATTTCTGAATTTCATCATAGTCTTGGGTCTCTTCATCATAAGTCCTTGGTGTATCTCTTTGTTGAATATTTTTGTTCATCTTTTGATCGTTGACAGTTGCGTGATCTATTTGTAAAATAAGAGCAGAATATATGAATATCATTTTTTTAATAAATGGATTTAAATGATTTGATTCTTGATTTAAATTTTTAGACACGGTAATAATTTTTAGTTTCGAAACTTATCAATCCACCGAACAATTAATCCTTCCTTTTATTTTATCATCATTAAAGGATACGCATAAAATTATTACTTCTAGACACTTTAGCTGGTCCTACCTCTTGAATTTCAATGGATCCTTGATATGTCTTATTCACAGAAAAGTATTGTTTTAAAGATTCATGGAACCAATCATTTTTATTTTCTTTCTTACTTTTTTCATTATAACAAGTAAATACATGTCTATTTTACCTTGACTAGAACTTCTTGCATTACAAACAACAGGCATTCTACATTTAGGTCTGAAAAAGATATGAGATGACCAGCGTTTTTCATTATTGTAAAAATAAATATAAATTGAAAAATATCTTGTCTTTGTATTTGCCAAGATAAGTGATTAGGCATAATGTTATTTACTTGAGTGCATTAAAAACGCCACCAACAAATGCTGCTGCTATCAAAGCAATCAAAATTAAGGCAACCAACATCCAATGATTGTTCTGTTCTGTTTTATCTGATGATGGTGATGTTGATGATGATGTTGAGGGTTTTACAGATGTAGGAAATTCTGTTATTTCCTTAGGCCTCTCCGATGAAGCATATTCCAGTATACTGGTTGATGCTTTTGATTGAGGTAAACGTCCGTAATCCCGAACTGTAGTAATATTACTGATAAATGATGATGATGATGAAAGTTCTGAAATGTAAGGGAATACAGTAAGATGTAATTTTATTTAAGAAATAAGGCATCATTTTTAAACATCTATCGGGATATAAATACGGGTTGGTCACGAGATTAAATTCCATAAAGCCCGAAGCTGTTTATGATGAATTCAATCTCGTACCAACCCGTATTTGTAGCCCGATAGATGTTTTAAAATGATACCTTATTATTTATATTTATATTTGTGACTAATTCATACTTTATATTTACCTGATTGTGACTTTTAACGCGTGAAATGCATTGTTTTTTCAAACCCAACGGCATGTATGTTATCCACTGAACGCGCGTCGACCCTTTCTGGAGAAATTACGTCGAACGATTATCTATACGCACATCTATGACCTCTTGACCCCCAAACTGTATTTGTACAGTTATATTTACATTTGCAAATGTTTTGTTTTATATGACACTACTGAAAGCAATGCGTATCTTGTACTGTATAAATACAGGTAGGGGGTCAAGAGGTCATAGGTGTGCGTATAGATAATCGTTCTACGTAATTTCTCAGTGACGTCATAAAGGGTCGACGTGCGTTCAGTTGATAACATACATGCCGTTGGGTTTGAAAAATAATGCATTTCACACGTTTAAAGTCACAATCAGGTAAATAAAAAGTATGAATAAGTCACAAATGTAAATATAAGTAATAAGGTAACATTTTAAAACATCTATCGGGCTATAAATACGGGTTGGTACGAGATTAAATTCATCATAAAGCCCTTCGGGCTTTATGGAATTTAATCTCGTGACCAACCCGTATTTATATCCCAATAGATGTTTAAAAATGATACATTATTTCTTAAATAGATACGTATTGCTTTCAGTAGTGATATATAAAGGAAAACATTTGCAAATGTAAATATATAGGATTAACAACAATATTATTATTCTCAATCAGTCATCATTTAGCCATGCAGACATTTAGCATACAAATCGGTCATTTCAGGCACACATAACATGTAAGCTACAAGTATTTAGGCAGGGAGCGACACCTATCCCCAACCCTTTTCTTCCCTTTGATTTCTTTAGATAATGAGGGTGAAAGGGGATATCAAATACTTTGATCTTGATATTCAACATCATCTTTGCATTGATAATGTAAAATCTTAGACGTGCCCATAACACCATAATTGAAACCAGTTTTTAACAAAAAAAAAAATCTTTTCAGTACCTTTATCTACATTACATAACAGATTCATAGCAGATTTATGATATTAAATAATCAGGTAACATTGTTTTAATCTACTGGATGTTGTAGTCTCCATTTCTAGCGTCGAATTGTCCAGATATGACTCTGATTGTGTTGCCGTGTTCAGTGTTGAAATATCCATGGGGGTTTCCAACCGTCTTGACATTAGTTCAGTCTGTTGGCCCGACGTTATAACTTCTGTGGACACTTTTGAAATTATAAATCTAGTTTTTAAAGTTGCTATTCATAAAAAAAACTAAAAATACCAATAAAAATGCATGAATAAAATAGCCAAAACCTTTAAATATCTTTCGTATTTTTCATATATCCCAAATGAAAAAGAAATCTAACAAAATACTTTTAAAATATCTTCAAAACCCTACCAAAACATACTTTTGTATTTTGTTTGTACGTTTTGAAAGTGTTGCATTTAACGAAACATCAATGCAACACTTAATAGGATGGGGATGGCATGGTATTTTGTTAATGTTTCATTACAATGTTGGTGTTTTATTAATGTTTCTTTACACTCTGCAGAATGAAATTGCATTTTGAAAGTATTTCGTTACACTTGTGTGCATCCAAGTAATATTTTGTTAGCATTTCATTTGATTAACAGACATGTTTAGGGTTGAATTATCTAAGAGTAGTAAAAGCTTCCAAGAACAACTTATCTATTTACATCCTGTGTTAGACTAGTATTTGCGCCAATTTTCAAACCACCAGCACAATAGGTCAGAGAGAAACAAAGAGATTGGTGAAGGGACATGCACTGTTTTAGATATTATTGATCCCTGATTGGAAAAAGCAAAATCAGTATGAATCTGGATATAAAAGAGGTATTTATTATTGCATGTCATAAAGTTAATTCTTTTGTATTGGACTACAGTATAACCTTCAATCTGTGAATGTGGATGTGTATATGGCTTGTTTTTATTGGGTTTTGGTTTATTTTAAGATTGTCCTTTAATCCATAAACTAGCTAGCTTAGATCAGTTTTAAGCTTTGGATTAAGTGATATGAATTAAATTAATTATAATACTTGAAAATTCTGTGAAAATATATGTGATTGAAGAAGTCAATCCTTGAATTCAAAATACTGTGAAACAAGAAGTGTTTATAATGTATCAAAATAAGATTGTGTTTAGATTGTGTTTAAATGTTTTCAAAGACTTGTGGATTATAATTTTAAAATTCAAATTTAGTGGTTTATTGATGATTTGTTACTTATGATTTGCTAGTAGTTTGTTAGAGTGTTTTGTTAGCCTCATTTGAATGTGATTTGCTATACTATCGGAATACTTTCAAAACAGTGTTTTGTAAGTAGTTTGTTAGAGTGTTTCATAAGTAGTTTGTTATAGTGTTTTCAAAGTAATTTGTTATTGTGTTTTGTTAGCTCATTTGCATGTGATTTGCTATACTCGGAATATTTTCAAAACACAGCGTTTTGTAAGTAGTTTGTTATAGTATTTTGTTTCCCCCTTTTTTTCATTTGGGATATTCAGTTAAATTATATTTAAAATTCAAATTATGAACAGAGAAATACACCTTTCTGAGTAACATTTATCTGGCATCCATTTACAGGATTACAATGCTGTGATTTGCATTCGCAAGCAACCTGACAAAGACGGCCATAGAAACCCAGAATACATTCTTGTGAACAATTCAACCCAAAACTTCCCCATGGACACTCTGCATGAAAAAAAAAATCTTCAAAGCAAAAAATTATATCTTTATGTGAAGGAATATTTTGAAGGAAATAATACATCTAATTTAATTATCGTTCATCAAACATAATGTTTTTATTTCTTGGTTCATTGCACTCTTACATGTAATGCCTACATATTAGATAACTTACCCATACAGTCCATCGATTGGTTATCGAAGTAAAAGTTATATTTACATGTAGAACTGCCCCTAAAATTGAGAAATACATTTATTTTCTCCATTACAATAATTCAGCAAATTATATGTTCAATGTTAATTTTTCATACCTTTTGAATTCCAGAGTATTCAGCACTCCAGCGGTTTGGATCAATATCATTGTTGACAAATACCATTTCGTTTTAAAATTTACTTCCATTATTTTTTAATACATGCATTAGATGTAAATTTCGATAAGGGAAGTTAATTCTACAAAACCACCAATTAACGAAAATACCAGGAAAAATAAATGTTTAATTAAAACTGTCCTATAATATGACTTTCACTCAAATTAAATTGAATTATACTTTTAACAGCCATATATAGAATGTAGATTTATTCAATTTTTCCGTAACATCCTTTCTAAAATATATAAACATCCGGTATTATTTTTAAAAAAAAGTTTAAAAATTGATCGGAATGTGTTGTTATATTAAAACAAGAGGCCCAGGGGCCACAGCGCTCACCTGAGCACTTCAGGCTTGAATTTAACCCCCCCCCCCCCAAGCATTCATCATTTGAAAAAATAGTATCTACACTACCTGAGGATGATTCTATATAAATAACACTAATCGTAACTTTGAACTATTTGAAGAAGATTTTAAAAGGTTTACCTCAATATCCCTATGTAAAACTTGACACCCTAGTCCCAGGGGTCATGATTTGAACAAACTGAATCAACACTACCTGAGAATGATTCCACATGAGTTTCATCTTTCCTTGCTCAGTGGTTCTTGCGAAGAAGATTTTTAAAGATTTTTCCTATATATTCCTATGTAAAACTTGGGTCGGCCATTTTGGCCCCACCCTTGCCCCGGGGGTCATGATTTGAACAAAAGTGAATCTACACTACCTGAGGATGATTCCACATGAGTTTCATCTTTCCTGGCCCAGTGGTTCTGGAGAAAAAGATTTTTAAAGATTTTTCCTATATATTCCTATGTAAAACTAGGGTCGGCCATTTTGGTCCCACCCTTGCCCCGGGGGTCATGATTTGAACAAACTTAAATCTACACTACCTGAGGATGATTCCACATGAGTTTCATCTTTCCTGGTCCATTGGTTCTGGAGAAAAAGATTTTTAAAGATTTTTCCTATATATTCCTATGTTAAACTTGGGTCGGCCATTTTGGCCCCACCTTTGCCCCGGGGGGTCATGATTTGAACAAACTTAAATCTACACTACCTGAGGATGATTCCACATGAGTTTCATCTTTCCTGGTCCATTGGTTCTGGAGAAAAAGATTTTTAAAGATTTTTCCTATATATTCCTATGTTAAACTTGGGTCGGCCATTTTGGCCCCACCTTTGCCCCGGGGGGTCATGATTTGAACAAACTTAAATTTGCTCTACCTGAGGATGATTCCACATGAGTTTCATCTTTCCTGTTCTAGTGGTTCTTGAAAAGAAGATTTTTAAAGATTTTTCCTATATATTCCTATGTAAAACTTGGGTCGGCCATTTTGGCCCCACCATTGCCTCAGGGATCATGATTTGAACAAACTTAAATCTACACTACCTGAGAATGATTCCACATGAGTTTCATCTTTCCTGGCCCAGTGGTTCTTGAGAAGAAGATTTTTAAAGATTTTTACTATATATTCCTATGTAAAACTTGGGTCGGCCATTTTGGCCCCACCCTTGCCCCGGGGGTTATGATTTGACCAAACTTGAATCTACACTACCTGAGGATGATTCCACATGAGTTTCATCTTTCCTGGTCCAGTGGTTTTTGAGAAGAAGATTTTTAAAATGCAATTAATTTTTTGCCAATTCATAATTATCATCTCTTGAAATAGGGCATGGCCCTTCATTTGAACAAACTTAATTCCCCTTTACCAAAGGATACTTTGTGCCAAGTTTGGTTAAAATTGGCCCAGTGGTTCTTGAGAAGAAGATGAAAATGTGAAAAGTTATCGTCGACGACAACGACGATGACAACGACAACGACTACGACAACGGCAGACAACGGACAAATTTTGATCAGAAAAGCTCACTTGAGCCTTCGGCTCAGGTGAGCTAAAAATTGTAACTAATGTTAACAAACATTATTGAGTCCAATAAATGACTGCACAATGCTGACTAATGAAAAGGGACACCTTAAAACAAGTTTAGAATATCTTCATCTTTCTACGTAGAATTTGACTCCCTGGACAATACCATATGTAGAAAAAATGACCCATTTTTGTACAAATTATGACCTTGGGTTCATTTCTTTCGTTGGGATAGTTGTAAAATGTCTCTTTCATATTTGATTTTAAAACTGTTTTTGGTAATAATATTCTTGTAACCCGATGCATTCGGGAAAAATTAAGCAGCCTTAACATAGTCGTACGTCCCAGTAGCGGGATGGAAGGTCATTTTTGCCGATATATAGAAAAGTAAATGATATTTTATTGAAATTTGTGGAGATCACGAGCTCAAAAGTCCATAGAACAAAACAAACTAGTGCTAATTGTAACGGGGACCGTTACAGATGTTCCCCAAACGCTCCCCAACTCCCTTTTGGTGCCATATTCCCTGTAAGCTTCATTAAATAAGACAAACTCGATGCATTTGAGACTTTAATAACGTTTACCCAGAAGTGTACAAAGTTCATTCAAATTTTGCGTGCGTATGTGAATGCATGTGCGTAATGACCATATCGTCTATATATTTTTATATACTAAATATTAAAGCATTTAATCCAAAAGTAATAAAAAGATACCCTCATTCAAGTGTTCTTTTTTTTATTTTGCTCATTTCACGTGCGCGCACGTGCATACATGAGCATGGTGACCATATCTTCTTGTAGATGTCCGTTACATCTATCAATGTTCTAAATCCCACCCTGTTTGGTTGAAAACCAAGGGAGTTATAGCTGTTTAAAGTTTCAGCCTATCAGAATGCAGCGCACGTACATGCACGTGTATGCATGTGCATGGTGACCACACCTTCTTGTAGTAGTCTAGTATATCTATCTATGTTCCAAATCCCATCCTGTTTGGTTGAAAATCAAGGGAGTTATTGCTATTTAAAGTTTAAGCCAATCAGATTGCAGCACACGTGCATGCACGTGTTTTCATGATAATTGCTATATATCTTGTTGTAGGATATCCTAATGCATGGCTATTTTCAAAATTTCAAAGGATTTCGTCAAAAAATAAGAAAGATATTGAGACTTTAGTTTCAGCCAATCAGAGCAAAGCGCACGTGCATGCGCGTGAGATCTTGCTATTTTGACCATGTCATATTGTCTATGCTTCTAATATATCCTTATATTATAAGTTTCAAAGCATTTCATCAAAAATTTAAAAAGTTACGCCTATATCAATTAAATCGGTCATTTCACATGTTGCACGTGCACGCTCTTGCAAGCACGTGCGCGCAAAATGACCTTCGTTCCGCAAATCTACATAACATGTCTACTGACCCTAAAAACATTTCACCTTAGTCGGATGTATAGTTTACGAGATCATTCCCGGACAAAAAAGTACCCAGGAAGAAGAAGAAAAATAATAATAACTAGACGAGATCTCGTTGCGAGCAACGAGTAGGTCTTCCGTCCGATTTTTCGATAAGATATGATTTTGACAATGATCTTTGTTAAATCATAATGATATCAAGACTTCTCTCCTTTGATTAAATTCTTTTACGTTCTATATATTGCATATTTAGAATGATTGTATAATGTTTAAAAGACAACACTGAGCATCTTTTACTCGATACCGCTTATCAAAATATTTACCCTTTTGGAGATATAAAGAATCCAAGAATGAGCATTTTGGTCCCTTATGACCTCTTATTACGTAACATATTATCACGATTTTACAATGCATTGATGCAGATTGTTATGATAACCCTTTCGTTTCAGTTATTTATAACAAAAAATTGATAAATAAAGAGTTATAGATGAGAGAATTTTGGCCCCTGTTTGCCCTTTATTTGAGGGGTCACACCCCTTTTCTTTATATCAAATGATAGAAAATCTAATTCTGAACAACTTTTATTATCTATCTTTTAACAAATTATTGATAAGTATCAAGATATCAGAGAAAACGTGTTAAATTTTGCGAGATATTTCCGAGCCTATTTTTCGGCTCAGGCGAGCTTCAACGCCTTTTGCGCTGGAAAGATATAGACTCAAAAAAGCAATTCAGCGATCCTTCCTCTACCTTCACTGAAAATCTCAAGTCAATATCTTTATTCGTTTTTCAGTGATTGCCAGGACAAGCCGACCCTCTAAAAATCATAAAATCGTCCATATCTCACGACCGGAAGTGACGACGTACATATAAAAAATTTCCAATAAGGTTCAGACCAATATCTATCAGATCTGAAAGTTTCGTGAAAATCGACCGAGCCGTTTCCGAGAACTCGCGTGCACAAAATCGGTAAGAAAAAAAAAGAATAATAATAATAATAATAATAATAATAATAGAGAAAAAGAAACCGAACGAAAACAATAAGGTCTTCCGTTGGAGACGGAAGACCTTAATAATAAGAAACAGAGTAAAAACAATATGTTCCCCAACTTCGTTTGGGGAACATAAATAGAAGAGATGCAAACACGGACCTTCATAACATCAGAGGTGGAATCAGGTACCACGGAGGAGTGAGCTTCCTCTGCCGACCGGTCACATTCGCCGTGTGCTCCTTGTCATGTTCAGGGGAAAACGGAAAACCCCGTGGACAACTTGGTGTGTAAGTAATGGCCTGACAACCAATATAAAAAAATTCAGTCAACATAAAGAAAACAAAGCTTCTATTTGCTAAAAACATGAAAAATGTGCCAAGTCAAGAAAAACGTCTGATGATCTTTTTTTCCTTATTTTGGCTTTCAAAGAAACTCTTGATAGGTGAACGTGTGCCCAAAGAAATTTATGTATGTCCCCCCACCTAGAATATCTTCCTACAATTCTGTATGTGAAGTATTCATTTCTGGAAACTTTTAAGTTGAAATAAAAAAATGAATTAAAAGTAATGCACTATAACTGACATCAATAATACAAATTGTTTCATCCCCATTAAAAGAAAATGTTTCGTATTAATGTTCTTAGGCTTTTAGAGCAAAAATATGCACATTTTTAATTTTTAGCCGGGCTTATTGCTCAAAGAGCAATTGCCGGCTTATGTCATTCTGTTCCAGGCAGGAAGTCAACTCCATAGTCGCCATTTGAAAGTTACGTGCAAACATATAGTTCTTACTCTCAACCGCTTTTGAGATAATACAAACACTAAATAAAGCAACAAAAATAAAACGAAGATTTATTTATATAAATTATTTATATTTATATAAATGAACATTAGTAGTAATAACTTTGAAAAGTTCAGTCCTAAGTCAAAGAACATAGTTCATTAGCGTAAGGATTTTTGATAATCAGTGTTATCGTAGTTCTCTACGAGGTAAAGCAGTAGAGGGAACCAGACTGGCCTGTTTGTTTACATTCAACTGTGGTACCAGATTAATTCTGATTCTGACAAAATCGGACCGTGGTATTAGGATTGAACAACTCACTGTCAGGGTCTTATTATATATATTGATAGTTTTAAAACTTTTTTTTTCATCAGAATGTAAACATGATTCCTGTAAAATATTCATTCTACTTTGTAAATGAGCCCGGTTCTCTGTACTTCTGATTACTTTGATAGTGAAACGGAAATTGGTTTTGTGATTTAGTTTCTTTTTAACGTTTTACCTATGTTCTTATATAAATTCTTAAACACTAAAATATATTAATTCTTAGATCATACAAGTAGTATGAAACTGCCTATGTAGGAGGCTGCACTGAGGTAATACATGTTGTGTTACGGGAACTCAGGGGACCTCTCTGGTGACGGAGTGGATAAACATTAGTTTGTTTCTTCTCTTGCATACGGTCGTAAGACCTGGATAAGGCAGACGGATGCAGGGGATGAACAGCTAAGTGTTTCACAGTACACCAATGCACGTAAGACCTGAATAAGGCAGTCACTTGGTTGTAGAGAAAGGTGGCATACCACAATTAGAAGTGGGAGAAGTGCCAAGATGCAGCAGTACTAGTGGAGTGGCAGGACTAGTGAAATTTACTTGCGGGAGACACCCGTTGACCACAGTTAGCGGTTGTCCAATCAAGAAGAAACCCATTGTATTTTTATATATTTGATTATAAACGTATTGGTCAACAGAAATCTGAGTTAACAGGTTAACGAACCTAAGTGTAACGCCTCGGTGATACAAGACATTTTACCACACACTCACCAAGCTCGGCCGCGTTGCACGTTACATTATTTGGTGGCAAGCGTCGGGATTTTGTTGACAATGGATTTACATAAGAAGGTGTCACAAACTATAGAGCGAATGGAGAAAGTCTAAGAGAGGATGAGAACGCCAACCAGTGACGGTGGTCAGACAAATGCAGCAAGCCAAGAGTATGGATATGCAACACACAGTACTTATAATCAACCGGCCGGTATGTCAGGAGATGTGTCATTTGACGAGTACGGCGCAAGGCCTAAAGTTAGATTTCCTGACGAAGGCAAACCAAGCTATACACCAAATGCTGGGGTTGACGACATTGTGACAAGCCATCTGTTTGACACGCCAAAACCACGGAGGCAATCAATGGGGACAGACAATGCGAAGACAGGCCATATAATCAAGCCAGCCACGTATGACGGAACCAGTTCCTGGCTTGACTTCAAATCACATTTTGAGGCTTGCGCTGTTGTAAACGGCTGGACAGAAGATAAGAAGGGTCTTTACCTGGCTGTATCACTGCGTGGCCAAGCACAGTCAGTGTTAGGTGACTTGCCAAGCGATACTGGACAGCACTATAAGACACTGTCCAGATCCCTTGAGGAGAGGTTTTCCCCTCCTAACCAAACAGATCTGTATCGTGTTCAGCTTAAGGAACGAAGGCAAAGAGCACCTGAGTCCATACCAGAGTTAGGTCAGGCCAATAGACGACTCGCCAATTTGGCCTACGCATCAGCACCTGGTGATGTGCAAGAAACTCTGGCCAAAGATGCATTCATAGATGCCTAGGGAGATGCCACAAAGTGTCAGGCGTTAAAAGTTTTGTACAGATGTAAAAATTGTAAATAATTAATCATATGCGGGACGCATATAATCTTGAGGGGAGGGTAATGAAACGGAAATTGGTTTTGTGATTTAGTTTCTTTTTAACGTTTTACCTACGTTCTTATATAAAGTTTTAAACACTAAAATATATTAATTCTCAGATCATACAAGTAGTATGAAACTGCCTATGTAGGAAGCTGCACTGAGGTAATACATGCTGTATTACGGGAACTCAGGGGACCTCTCTGGTGACGGAGTGGATAAACATTAGTTTGTTTCTTATCTTGCATACAGTCGTAAGACCTGAATAAGGCAGACGGATGCAGGGGATGAACAGCTAAGTGTTTCACAGTACACCAATGCACGTAAGACCTGAATAATGCAGTCACTTGGTTGTAGAGAGAGGTGGCATACCACAATTAGAAGTGGGAGAAGTGCCAAGATGCAGCAGTACTAGTGGAGTGGCAGGACTAGTGAAATTTACTTGCGGGAGACACCCGTTGACCACAGTTAGCGGTTGTCCAATCAAGAAGAAACCCATTGTATTTGTATATATTTGATTATAAACGTATTGGTCAACAGAAATTTGAGTTAACAGGTTAACGAACCTAAGTGTAACGCCTCGGTGATACAAGACATATCATCACACACCCAAGCTCGGCCGCGTTGCACGTTACAATAGTTTATCGTATTCAATACATTAAGTTTCCACTGTTGTCATTTTTGTTTAAAAAAATAAAGACCATTTTCTTTGCTGTTGTCAGAAAAAGAATCCTTGTTTTAAAAAGTTTTAAAATTGTAAATCTCCTTGATTTTACGTGCACTGGGTATATTATTCGCAAAAACTCAAATTCAAGTCATTTTTTTTTTGCAGACGTTCCATGTTATAGTGCCTTACTTAAAAATGGCACAAAAAAGGCTCTTATAAAGCATTTGCTTTCAAAGAAAAACTCCTCGATCTTCTTTGAATAAAGTGGCAAACTTATCATAAAAAGAGAGGAATGATTTGATTTGTGCAACAATTATACTTCATAAAATTATCTCTGCTTTTCGATACCAACTGGGAGACAAGTGATTACCAGTATCACATAATCTTTGTATACCATTTCACAGTGGCGTACTGTAATGAGTCTTCCACTTATAACCCCGCGAATTCGACTTAAGAAAATAGGAAAACTAGTGTACAGAAGAACAACATCGGGTTCACATTTATATTTTTATTAAATAGCAAACAAATAGCAATAAAATTATTGTCTAAAATATACATAAAGTATTTTACACATTAGAATCATGAAAAAAATATGTTTTGAAAAAAATCTTAGAAAAGCGAATAACTACCGTAAACCAATTATTATTCGCGACGACTTTATATGTATTTCGCGCTTTTCAAGGAGTAAACTACTTGGCGACGATTAATTTTCGCTATTAAGTTTTTTAATAGACATAAATTCTTTAATGACCTGTTCGCGGCGAGAAATATTCGCAATTTCGAGGCTTTCGCGAACGTCGCGAAAATTTCTCGCACGTGAATAAAAGTTGGTTTACCATATAGGGACAGCATAACCACGAGGTTGTTGTGAATGTTGTAACTTTAAAATGACTGGCGGGAAAAGTAAATGTAATCAAACCTGTGTATTTTTACCAAGATCTACAGCTCAAGTGCATTTAGTTGATTTGAAGACTTACCGGTCAGGAATAAGATTACAATGGAATGTTTGACAAAAGCATTTATAATATGTTAGTACGCCACTCAATTAATTATCAGGCATAAGTAGGTATATATCTATCAGTTGATTCGACACGCAAAAACATGTTGTACATATGTACAATTTATAAAACGAGGTAAATTATTGACAAAAAAAGTTACAATTGATGAAACAAGAATATCAGCAGTCTCGTTTAAAATAATCATTTCGTTAATTGTATGGTCGATAATGACCTTGTAAGCAAATAATTTATCGTCCATTTAAATGCTTACGTTTATTATACTTATTGTTAGTCCAATATTTAAATACTGAATCGACGACAGATTTTTCGATCATGACATGGAGCACACTGCGGATGTGATCGGTCAGCAGGGGATCCTCACTCCTCCTGGATATTTTACTTGAAGAAGACGTTAATGGTAATCTAACAACCAAGCTGATGACTTCTATTTTTTTCGTCAACTTCCCTTACCTATGCAGCAATATACCTTCATAACCTGCAAACAGAGTGTATATAGCTCAATTGATTCGATACGCAAGAGCATGCTCTACGTATGAACAATGTCAAAACGAGGTAAATTATTGACAAAAATTTCAGCTGTGTCTTTTAAAGTCATCATTTAGAAAGTTCTATGGTCTATACAATAATCTTGTCAGTTTTCTATACTTACTGTTAATTTATTATTTATACACTGAATTGATGACAGATTTTCCCGTTATTTCCTGAACATGAGTAGGAGCACATGGTGGGTGTGACTGGTTGCTTACTCCTTCATGTCTCCTGATCTCACCTCTGATGTTTTGGAGGTCCGTGTTTGCTCTGCTCCGATTTTGTATTGTTTTATTGACAGACTTTTGATTTTGAATACTTTTCGTTATCTCCATATGTTTTATTCTATTCGAGCAGTTTTTCAATAAGGACACAGATAAACCACTATGTTTCAATGCATTACTTTAACAGAATTAAAAGAAAATCTACATTATCTTTATCTACATTATATTGACTATGACATTCAGTTCTAATTAACGGCAGGTCCAACAAACTATTATAATTCCCATGAGTACAAGTTGTGCCAGGTTACTAGCTGATCTATATTTGTATTCATATGAAGCCGAATTTATTCAAAACCCTGTTTACAGAAATAAATAAAACACTTGCTGCGGTCTTATGTTTTGCAATTAGATAAATCATCGAAGCATTATCATCTTACAATAAATACGTTATTTCAATACATTCAATATATGAAGGCAACTGATTATTTTCTTCCAATGTAGACTATTCTGAATAAAAACACGAGTTAAGATAAACAAGAGCACGTTCTACGTGTACAAAAAAGATTATTTGAAATTTTGCAATATTGGTGGACTACTTTGTACCTTTTATTTACTATTCAGCAAAATATAATGTCCTATTAAAGACTTTTTATGTCACAGAATATTTTCAAAATTTATGTTCCATAGTGAGTAAAAATAAGCGTTAAAAAGTTTTGAATTTGTTGATATTTTGACATTGGGTCTGAAGAGAATAACCAAACATTTAAAAAAAAAGATTCTTTATTTCGCTCAGTTGATGAAACATCGCTTACCTGATATAGACCGCAATGATGTGACAACAGGCGTGACAGGTGAGCAGGGAATATTCACATCTTTGCATCTGAGGTTTGTCTTTTCCCTCGTTTGTTTTGTTTTGTTTAATTTATGTGATCTATTGTTATTTCATTATTTTCACCTTTTCATTTCTGCATATTTTCCTATAGTGTGTTTAAGATTCTATCCACGAAATGCTAAATTTTTATTTCAAATGTTCTTGTGGTAGGAAGTACTTATAACTTAAACTCCTCCAACTCTAAATTTAATCAAATGGGACAATGTGCCCTGAATTTAAATTACAATTGCATGTATTCATTTAATTGTTCAAATTTCTAATCTGAAACAGATATGGAAAATATTTTTTAAACAAGAGTGCCATCTTTCTCCTTCATGGGGATCGGTTCAAACATTTGATTGCCGTAATAATGATCTATAAAAACACGTACTGTATATTACCCTGTGCACCTAGCTGATTCCAATTTAAGGTTCATTAGGGTACTTGTTTGTCCTGTACTTTAGTTAAGTCTTTAGTTTTCGGTATGTAGTTTTTTTTT